>NC_056746.1:1065771251-1065868751 GCF_019279795.1 Protopterus annectens | reverse complement strand
ATTTTGTGAACAGCATCAACTGGCCCTGTCCATGGGGGGCATGGCTGCCACCCCAGAGGTGACTTTACAATCACCCAACCAGTAGTCAAGGTTGCACTTTAACAAAGTCATTGAGGAGCACTGCTTCACATGCAGTGAGAGCCTACTGCAGAGGAGTGTGAATTTTTATGGGATATATCTGTCTCCCCAGCATGTTCTATTTATAGCACAAGCTATGTTGACAACCATGGGGCAAATTGCTCTTGTTCCATTTGATTTGCAGATGTCCATCATTTCCAAAAGGGCATAGTCTGAAACTGCTGTGTATGGCAAGCATAGGTCACCTTTCAGCAGCCTGCATGATATTGAGTACAGTGACAGGCATGTCAGTCTTTCCATGTATGTCACATTTGGAGGCCCGGGAGTCTCCCAGGCACAAACCAGTGTTTTCCCCAATTTCTGCAGGTGTCTGGTGAAGTACAGACAGATGGCAGCACTGCAATAAATTATTGGCCTGATAAGGGTAGAGTACAGCAGTGTTATGACCACCCTGGTCTTGGAAGTGATGTCTATATGTATGATGTATGCAATGCAGACTGTGTGTATCACCACTATGAGCACATAGTGATGAAAATGTAGATTACTATCAACATGTTTTCCCAAATCTCACAACACATTGATTGAGCTTGGGGGTGCTATGTATATCATAATTAGCAAGGATACTTCATTGCTAAAGGGAACAATAAGGTATTGTATGTTTTAAGGTTCAGTCTGTGAGTTTGGCACCAATCATTTGTGTGTGTCAGCCCCTTCTGTATTCTGTGCATCCAGTTACCACTTATCTGCAGTCTTGGTAAACCACAGGTTACCAACCATTGCCTGCAGTGCAGGGAAGTAGTTTGCAAACAGTTGAGGGCCCAGCAGATATCTTTATGATATTCTAATGGTAAGTGGCTAGTGGCGGAGAACCAGTCACCAACTTTGAGAGTGTGTGTTATGTCAGTGAGCCAGTTGCCTATCTTTCAACTACTTTATGGCTTAATTCACACATGGGAGAGTTTCACTATGACACATGAATGGGGGATAGTGTTAAAGGCCTTTGATACTTCAACATAAGAAGTATGTCCTGTTATCCCTCATCCAGATCTTTGGGGTCAGTATCCAAGAAGTCCACAAGAGTAAATAAGCAAGATATACCCTTGACAAAAAACAAAATGAGTAGAGTCAAGTGTGTTAAAAGTCACCTATGTTCCTATGAATATGGTCCATGCTGATTCCTTCACAAGCCTTGCAAATAAGGCTTTTTAGGAATATGGGTCAATAGTTATAATTCTTCATGTTACCAGATTGATGTGCATTGCATATCACACAACATTTGATGTTATATTTTGTAGTGTGGTTGATATATATGTGGAAAAAAATACTGAGCCCCAAGGTTGCAGTGCTTGGGGGTGCCAACACATGGATGCATTGTAAATATGTGCCATATTGTTAGATAGGGCCCTCAGTTTATAATGTTTCCACATGTAATTTCATGTCATACACAGGAAATGGACAATAACAGAAGTAATACAGCATAATATATACATTTCCATAGTGAGGTGAGCAGCAGATTTATGCAATGGTTAGTAAAGTACATATGAATGTGAGATACACATTTGTGCATAGCTAAGCAGTACACAAAAGCGAGTCACATTGCTAAAGTCTGACAGTTAGTACTGAGTCTATGAAATACACCTGCTGCTTAACTGATTTTGTGGCAGCACATGTTAATGCATTGATACTTTCCTTGTGAGACTAAATGGTACTGGGTTCGAATGTAGGTGTATCTAATACTTTTTAATACTTTTCATTACAGAGTGATAATGCAATGACATGATTTGTTTATATGAGATGTGTTGCTGTGTGTTGGCATAGTGTACTAGTGTTAAGCAGCATTGCTGCTGCTCACCATTGCTGTGTGTTGTGCGCGATGCTCACCTTCGAGCAAAAATGGGTTAAAAAGGTAAAATGGGGTAGATAGGACAGTGGTAAAATGAGGAGCAAGCAGGGGGAAGAACAAAGGGAAAGCAGGGCAGGAATGTGCAGGATGGAGGTAGGAAGGAACCATAGCTACCCATTTCTTTAACAGTGTAAAGTGAACATATGTGCAAAATATTAACTGAATTTGGACTGTCACCTCCAGAGATAGAGGGGTGACCACAACACAATCATGTTGTATAGCCGAGTGGACCAAATGAAGTGTGTCAAGAAGACATGTGTGTGAATTGGAGAACTATGTATGGGACATTTTTTTTTTTTTTTTTTGTGGGACAGGTGCCCATTTTGTTTTCTTTTCTTTTTTTTTGAGAGAGAGAGAGAAAGAGGAATGTTGGGGAAGGAACCTAGATATGTCTGGGCCAGGTAAGTTGGGTAGATAAGGAAACAATTGCAGACAGGCAAGACAAACAAGACAAGAGACAGGGACAATGATGGACACAAAATGTTGGGGGACACAATGATTGGGGTGAGGGTGGGGGCATCTTGAACCCATGGTTGTTAAGCTGGGTGACAGTGAGAATTGAGTCCTCACCCTCTGGACTTCATCACTTTCATCTCACTCCACTGTTGGCTGGAGTTGCTCACGTGTCCTTCTACTCCTCCTAGTACTGCACAAAATGAGGGAGAGCAGTCACTCCAGATGGTGTAGGCATGTACCAATAGTGTGGCACACAATGTCACACACCATCCCTGGCATCTCAGTGCAGGTGATAAAATCATCACCTCCACCACTGCTGCCAGAGGGCACCACTGAAGCAGCCTCTGGGGCAGAACTACCTGAGGGGGCAGGTAGTGCAGGAACAACAGAGGCAATGCTGCCAGGTTGGCTTCAAGACATGCTGGGCACTGGGACTGAAGCCGGGGGAAGGCAGATCCTGTGGGGCAGACCTACCCCACTGTGCTGGAGAGTATTTAGTGATGTGGTACACATGGATGACATGAATAAATTTTGATGACACATAATAAAATTAAAAAAAGAAAACAAAAAATAAAATAAAAATAAATTTTAGAATACAATAAAATAACATAAAATAATATTAAAAAAATCATAAAATAAAATAAAACAAATGGCACAAAACTGTTTTATAAATAACATGTAAAAAAATAGAAAAGAGGGATAAGGGTTGGGGTGAGAGAAAAAAAAAGAGATAAGATTAGTGTCTTCATATGTGACATACAATGCATTAATACAATTATATGACTCTATTATTTTAACTTTTACATTTAAGACTACCACCTCCTAACAGATGCACACTATACTACAGATTGCAGCAAGTAATCCTTAACATGTGCATATATTGCACATATGCGTGTTCCAATTATACAGATTACAGTTTACAGCAGGGCATTTGTGCCACTGGTATAGATGTTTTAATTTAATTTAAATATTATTGAAGAATTAACAGTATTGCATAGTTGGGAAGTGTGGTATTTGAACCCACAACCTCTAACTAAAGACTAATATTGTACTCTTGGTTTGTGCTACAGTCTAATGCATGCATACTTCCTTTTACAGTTGAGATATCCATGCCCAATTTGATACAACTCTATAGAATACAAAAAAGCTATCTTTAACTTTTAATGCTACAACAACACTACTCTTCTGCTGCATACGTACCACATGCTTCCCTCATCCTCACCAGTCTAGCCCCATAGGTTCAGAAATTGTACTCATGATCACTGGCAGCTGTGGAAAAAAACAGAACAGAATAGAAGACCATATTGAATACCAGTCTTGCCTATAATCAGCTTCTAAGCCTTACAAGTACTCTCTAGTTGATACTTACACAGGTGTGGGATGTCCACAGTCCTAAATTCCTCAATCCAATGGTCAATGTTTTCCCTCTTCCTCCTCTGTAGGGCATTGACATGATGCTCACATTGGTCACCAGTTTGTGGGATACCTGGGGCACTGGATACAGCCCGGGCTAAAGTATCCCAAGCATCTGACTTATACTGGAAGCCAGAATAGTCCCCCTACAGAAGCCGTAGGCTGTGGTTCTTAACTATGAGTAAAAAAAAAATCTTGGATTCCTGGACACCTCATTTCTTTGCCTTAAACCTGACATATTCACCTCAAATGCCTGCCATGTCTGCCACAGATCTAGAGCAATGGATACTGATGCTTTCCCACCAGTTCCAGTTATTATGTTTACTTGGAGTGCTCACACTGTTTGAAACTGTTGCACTCCACTTACCATTGTGCAAACACAGTGCTCAACAGTCCATACCCACAAGCACCACATTTGAATGATGGTAAGCAGAGAGCAACAGTTCCAAGCAATGAGGCATTACATAATTGCAATTGCAATTTCAAGGTTATTGGATTTACAGGCAGTTGTGTATATGTGTTAGGCAAATGTGAAGGCCATGCCAGTCCAGCTAGCAGAAATATACTTACAGGAATATAGTACATAGTACACCCACAGTCATTCATCTGATAATAAATGTGATAATACATAAATGTATAAATAAATAAATAACACGACACTATTGTCTCACCCCTCAAACATATAATTAATATCAGCTCCACTATGTGTTATAAGTGAGAGTGACTATAATGGGAAATGGAACAACAGTAAAAGTGTGTGGCATATGCTGTATTCGAACCCAGGACCATGCGTATGGCAGTCCTACATTTACACCTGTAGCCAGACGAAGGTTGAAATAACACTTGTCTATCTTTCATTTCATTGCTATAACTTGCAATGTCACAACAGTGAAAAAATGGTTGGACACCCTGTACTAGAACACAGGAACATCTTTATTCCAGACCTATACTTACACCTGCTGCCACAGGACTAGTTACATGAGATTCCCTATGTTACTAATCATTCCTAAGGTCTTGCTGTTAACTGCCGTGCAACACTACTCATCGGGTTTGCACAATGCCCAGTAGCATTAACTGAATGCATTCAGTTTCTATTTTTGGCTGTCTGGGTCCTGTCTGATTCCTGGGGAGTCCATTTGTCTAGTTTACCCACTGCCATGCTTCACACAAATGAGATAAATGTAGCTAAACCTGACATTCATGTTTCTACATTTCCCATGTTTGCATTAAGCAGCACATCATGCAAACATGGCAGAAAGAAAAAAATTAAATAAAAGGGAGAAGTAGTTGAAACGAGGAAAAGCAATCTATGACATACACACTAGAAAATGTTTGTACACGAGATATTTCTACATAGGGCTGGATTTGAACTCTCACTCCAATGCACCTTCAGAACACAGGATGGATGCCTTATCCCTCTTTCCACAAAAACAGCTTTGCAGTAAAGAACTGAACTCAATCTGCACACAACCAGCTGCAACTTTATCTACAGTGATATCAAACCATACAAGTGTTATTTTTTCATTTATTGGTTTTGGATGTAGTGCACCAAGTGATCAAACAACCTGTCATGATTATTGCAAATATACAGCTCCGTTTTACATTTCTGTGTTTGTTGGTCATTCTTCATTTATCTGAGCAGTAATCTGAGACATGCAGTGTGTAAGCGATTCCATATCACTGGCCTTAAAATGTATGAGGATATTAAGTGGAAATAATATCATATGCAGTTGCCAACAAATGATGGGAAGGTTGGATGTTAAGAAACACAACCTGTGACTTGTGCGCTGCTTACTTACATTTCTAACCTTACATCTAACACTTTGTAGATCTAACCCTGATACTCCTAGTGGAAGTAAGGCAGCTTGCAGTGCTGTTGTGTTTTCCTTCTCCCAACCACTAATCATCCAACCACTAATCATTCACAGTTGCATTCCATTAAAACCAAACACTGAGGGAGTGCCTACTCTATGTTTACATTTCCTACACGGATCCAAGTATTTGGGATTCAGCAGTTCTAATGAGTTCACACCTCATTTGCATCTTCACCATACTAACAGCCTTGAATCTACACCATATAAAAAGGCAACTGCATGGATAGACAAACTAATGGTGGGGAAACTTGTTTATGATAAGAGGACTGTGCATACACTATTTCTTCAAGATATATCTGTACAGAGGAGTACTGACTTCAGAAGGTATGCTTAAATTTTGTCAGCTACATACTGCATATGCTGGAATGTATTTAATAAAAATCTGAAACAAACACCTTTACACTTTTATCTGTATGCATTAGTTAGAAGTGTACTGATGGCATGGAAATGTTTGTCAAGCCATTTCAGAGGTATATATGATTGCCACAACAGCACTGCAGGCTGCCTTACTTCTACTGGGTGTGTCAGGTTAGATCTACAAAGTGTTAGATGTAAGGTTGGAAATGTAAGTAAGCACACAAGTCACAGGTTGTGTTCCTTAACATCCAACCTGCCCATCATTTGTTGGTAATGCTGTGTGATAAATATTTACAAATGTTTCAGGGACAGTCCCTTTGAGAGCACTTTTACCATTTCAAAGATAGTTTGCTAGCAAACTGTGTCATTTTTTTCTGGTCTTTATTTTTGTGGGGGAGCAAACTTGTTGCTCTTGTTACTCTCCTTGTTTTGCATCCTGCCTGTTGTTCATATTTCAAATCTCTAGACGGTTGTATGTTTCTACAAGGGGCTATGCTGAGTGGCTACCTTTTCTGTTATCTGGAAACAACTGGAATATGCCACCCAGGCATGTCAATCCCCAGAGCCTCTCCCCCATTTCACCGATGCTGAGAACCAGGTCATAGTAGATGCCTTTAGACAACACGTGCTGTTCTGCTGGAAAGGGAATGGGGAGATATGGCACATAAGATGCAAATTTGGCAATAGATGGTTAAGGATCTGCATGCTGTGGGTGGCCACAGCAGGACATAAAAGCAGGTGCACCACAAGGCCAATGATATGATCACATCTGAGAAAGCAGCTGCAGTGGGCCGTGACCAGATAGCTACTGGGGGAGGGCCTGCTAGGGAACCACCACTAACACCCAATGAAGAGTTCTTTGCCAATATCAGGGATCCAGAGAGCTCACAGGAGAGTTCAGTACAGCATGTCCTGGATGTTAGAGAAACAGTTTCAGAGACAGCAAGCACGTACCAGGAGGGGCTTCCAGGTAGGTTTTGGTATCTCAGCAGTTGAATACTGTTGTATGGTAAAACAATTGAAATCAATAAGTTACTTCTGTGTCACATGTATTTTTTTTTGAGAGGGAGGGGGACTGAAGATTGCTACAGTTATTAGCTTAAGTTTGAGTTGACAGCCACATTCTTGTTGAAAGTATAGTAAATGGACATATAAATGGGTACAATTATTACCCCCCCGTGTTACATTTAATTGTGATGATGTTGCCCTTACCTCTTGCTAACTTCTTCCAGGCACATCTGGATTGCAGAGGAGACTCTTATCTTCAGAAGGCAAGCCAAACATTTTTATGTCAGTACTGATGAGCAATTTAAATAAATATTTCAGTGTGTGCTGTTGATGTCAGGCCTGTTGTGTATATTGCTGTACTCTCCATAATAGTGGCACCACTGTTAGTATGTTATCATGTATTGGACTACAGTAGTACAGGTATTAATGTTTTCTTGTGTTTCTTGCTTTTTATCATAGGTGATCATGACAGTGAAAGTGTGGTCTCTCTGCCACCTGATGTCAGTGTATCAGCAGACTCTGATGATGATGGTGGACAAACTGAGGCACAGTCAGGGGCTGCACAGGTTGAACCTGACACTGAAGTTGACATACGGCCATTCCCTGCAATTCCATCGGACAAAGCCAGTAGGCCTACACCTACCATTCCAATGACCCCAAAATATTGGACAGGTGGAGGGTGAAGCCATTGATCAGAGAAGTGTGGTTACTGTGGTTTCAGTGCCTGTTGAGTCTGGCCATAGCCAGAAGGGTTGATAGGGGTGCTCAGAGGGGGCCTACTTCCCCTCCTCCACCTGGTGCAGGTGTCTCTTTCTGTGCCACTCAATGTATGTTTACGGTCATCATGGAGGCACAGGCAGATTCCCATAGTTGCTCCAGACAAATGCTCAGGGTTGTAGATGTTGCACAGGCTGACATGTGTGACTGCCTCCACTGTATTGTTGATTCCATGGATCAGGTGAATGACATGTTGGAATGAGGGGTGCATGTCATGGAATGAGTGTTGTATGTAATGGAACATCTGCTGGGAGGGGAACAGCATCCTCCTGGGGGTAGGTCAGCCACATCTTCTGCTGTCAGCCAATGTGGCCATGCCCAATCATGCTCCCATGCTGGCAGTACTTCCACTGCACCATCAGTGAGTATGCTGTCCACACTAGACATGGCAGGCCATGGGGTCTTGGTCCTGTGTGTCCCCCTGAAGGAAGCTCGTCCAGCAAACATTGATCACATTCAGGTATCAGCAGTGCATCTGACCATGGATGAGGATGTGCCAGTGCAATTCCTGGTAGAGCCAGTCCTCATGGTTAGGAACAACAACGATAAACTGCCACCTCTATCATGCACAGCTCACACCTGTCTGACATACCAAAATGTAGAGCAAGCACAGAGCTTGGCTGTGTCCATGCAGACTTTCCACACCAATTTCACCTGGAGGACCCTTACAGACACACACACACAACAGTTACATGATTCAGCTGTGCAGCTAAAAATTCATTTTATCCCACTGGCCATTTGTTGGTTTATCCAGAAGTCTGCTGATTCTCTTTTTTACTCACACACCTACTGAACTTTTGTGTCTGCCTAGGCTTCTTGCTCTCCCACACGACACTCAGTGCAAGTGATAACTGTGTCATGTCCCTGTTTCCTATCTTTTGGCTTCAGAGATACATAGGCTTTGTGTCTGATGCTCAGGGTGCATAGCTAACCTAAAGTGCTTAGTATATCTGCATTTGTGGTGTCGAACTGGAATTTTACTTTTGACATATATTGGCCTTGGAAAGTTACACAGTTGATAGCATCAGAATTTCCCAGCTTTATTGTTAATGATCTTGTGAGGGTTGTGAAGTCAGAAACTCCAATGTGTATCATTACTTACTTCCTAACTTCTCTCTTTAAGGACTTTCCATTACAAATGTATGGTGCTAAACTGGGCCATGCAGTGACCAGCACTACTTTTTAGGAGTATGACTATGTGAATCTTTGATGTCTGAGGCCTACTACTTAATAATGAACACCTATAAATCACAAAAGTCTTAGCTGTCACATGTTAAGATCATTATTGCACCAATCTCCCACCTTTTACTTGCTTACAGTACCAATTAGTGTGAGACAAGGATATTCCACTCATTCATATTATTACACAATACACTCCAGGTATGAGAAATACCTAGTAAATGCAGCAATTGACATGGTTGTAGTTCAGGGCTGATTCTGTCTGATGCAAGCAGTACACAGCCATACATGGAGAGGTAAAGGTTGTGTGAGTTACCTGGCATCAATGTTACTCTATGTATGTGAGTAGCTAAGATTCTAAAGGCTACACGTACCTTTGTCTTCACTGGGATGGGTTCCCCACGGTTGGCTCTGGCTCGAGTTGAGGACGGCAAAGTTCAAAGATTTATTGCAGTGCCTCCCTGTCTACCCTGTAGTGCTCTACAATTTCCATGTCATGTAGGTTGTGATAAGTTAAACAGGGCCTGAAAACTCTTCTCATTCAAGGCCTAGGCCTATTAGCAGCAGCAGCATTGGCTTCAGCTTGTAGCACATACAAATGAATTAAAGCAGCAGCAGTTTCTAACATTCTGTCTGTGTAGACTCCTTTCCATGGCTGTATTCCAAAAGTTTTGGAATTCACAGGAAAAAATAGCATGGAGTCTACATGGTGCTTTATAGCTTGTTGAATAGCTCCTCCATCTTGGATTGGTTGATTAGCATGCAATTCAGCTGCTTATGCTGTAATTAGCATGCCACTGTCTTTATCTTGTTTGCGCAGGGGTGCGCACCTCTACACAGTGCTTACTAAATCTCAAACTTGCTGTGGCATGATGCGCACACAGTGAAAAATAAACATGTAGGCTTTATTGAATTCTGGGGTATATGTTATTTTCAGGGCCCCTGATTTCCACATCTTCCTTGTAAACTAACTGGAAATGTTTGCTGTAGTTGGTTTTGCATTTTCTTTCCCTTCCTGCCACTATAAAACTCTCATTTTTTTTTTCTTTACTGTCGAAATAGATTCATGTATGAAATCACTTGGATTATTCTTTCATTCCTTTGTGTAAAATCTGTACTGCTTTCATGCTTCCATATTTTTTTTGTAACAGTGAGTACTCCAGGTTTCATGTAATATCGATCCCTGTATGACGCAAACATCTCATTAAGATCCCTGATTATGGCTGAGGACCTGTTTCTTGCAGCATATAACCCTGAGCATGCAAGGAAGTAAGGAAAGTATAAGGAAGGTAAGAGAGTGAGGCAGCAGGGCAAGACAGATTTGTGGTAATACAGTGAGGGGGCACAGTGGTGAAGGAAATATCAGACAGAGGGAAGACAATAGTGAAGAGAGGACTGAACGACCAGTAGGGGTGTGCATAATCTCAAACCCTAAGGGAACACCAGTCGAGGGATAGTATGGGGTATTCATAGATAAAGTCTCTGCCATCTGAGAACAGTATGAGATTACTCACCACCCTGAGTACTGTCACTACTGGGCACTGTCTCAGATGGTGCAAACAGTGCTGGACAGGGATGTGACTCAACAAGTCACCAGTGGAGGTTCTTATTTTCACTGGGTCAGGCATCCAGCTCCTTGTCTATAATCCCCCCCAATGTCAGCCAGCTGCTGATGGCTAACAAAAGTGTCACTTCCACTCACATTGCTACCAGCGGGTACAACTGTACAAAAGAGGAGGGCTACCTGAAGTGGGTGATGCATGTAGGGCAAGAGGTGTGGAGGCCACTGTGTCAGGCTTAGACACAAATGTGCTGGGTGCTTCTGGTGGTGGAGACATTGCTACTACAACCTGTGGAGGGCCGACAGGCCTTGCCAGCAGAATTGGTCCAGGTCATTGTGTACATAATAGCAAAGGAAATGGAGAGAAACAAAATAACAAATAAAATAAATGCATGTAAAATAGAGAAAAGTGACAAGGGGGAGTACAATTACAATGAAAATTTAAGCTCTTACTATATTAAGTGTGCCAAACTTAAACATAACATACTTGTTTGACCAGAAAACACTTCTCAATTTAACAGGGTTGTTAGTATATACAACTGAGAAGGGGACTTGAAGCAACAACCATAATCACCTACAGTCTAACAGATAGATGATTAATGCAATGAGCTATTTAGACAGCTCAGCATGTGTTTGTAGTCTGAGATGTAGTAATAATGTCTGAGACAAATATACACACACAAAGTAAACATGCTGCTCAGACATACATTTCACTCACATGTTATGTGCAAAGGAAACCACTTCACTTTTATACTGAAACATGTGCACCCAATGATGAGCTTACATATTTGCCTATCTAATGCTGCAGCAGTTATAACAATGAGACAGAAAATAAGCCTTAAATATTTTTATGATAACACAGCTTGTGTGGTAATTTAAACCACAGGCATCCTCACAATGTGGGAGCACAGTCTTAAAATCCTGACCCACTTGCCCACATATACTAAATAATGTATGCTCTAACACACAAGCAACATTGAACAGTCACTCTGCTACCTCTGAGATATGGTAGTAATGACAGATGTAATGCTGGTGTATCAAAGTTATACATTTTGGAATGAATCTCTACTACTCTTAATATTAAAAGCAAGATGTTATGATGCATGTATACTCATCATGGTGCTCTCCTAGCCAATATAATCTTCTCTTTTCCAGCTGCCTATTCTTTTCGATAGCTTCAGGAGCTATAGATGTAAAAAGAGCACTGTGTAAGATTTCTAGAAGGCATATAGTGCCAGTGTAAATGTGCAGCCAACATAAGAGGTCTACTTATAGTATATAGGTGGTGCCTTTTGCTTAACTTTATCCTCCCATCAATGTAGGAGGTCAGGATTGTGACACCTCGTGTCACTGCAATGGTGAAATTGACAGAACCAGTCCCCCTGTGTGTAGGATGCCAGTTGTAGGGGTGACAGCACTATTGTCCCTGTATGTGGGACACACATTGCAGAGGTCACAGCCTGTGCTAAACCATACTAGGTGTCAGTCTTATACTGAGGACCTTCACAGCCCTCCTGTCAGAATCTGGCTTCATTATTGATGGAGAAGATGAAGAAATATTTCTGTCTGCTCCACACACCACCTCTGCATTCTAAAAGGATGTCTATCTTCTTCTTTTTCAGACATGATGTCTTGCCTTGAAGAATCTCAAGGAAAAATTACAGAGAATCGGTGCTCAAATGATTACTCACATATCCTATTTGCAGACCTGGACAGGCTCCAGAGTCTATCCACTGCAGATGGCCCGGTTATGTAGTGCTGTTTCTGTCTATCTTACTAGCAAGTCCTCTATACCCCTGTCACTATGAAACTTAATTAAAGCTGTCTGACTTAAGGTATATAGGTACCCCAGGTATTCAACAGAGGAGTCCATCTGCACAAGGTATGTTCATTGGGTATTACACTTTATCATGTTTCTATTTGTATAACTCTCAGTTGCATGCATACTTGTGCTGCTGGGTTATACTTACACTGGATATTTTGTGCATTGGCATATTCACAGGTGATTCTTTATCCAACACCAACACTGTAGAATTGCCCATATCTGATGTTGGAAGATCTGTAGCCTCTAATACTGATGGCAGGTACGAGCTGGCACAGTCAGGGAGTACAGGCTGCATGCTGGACATAGGGAATGGTACCACTGCATCACTGCACAGACCATAGGCACAGCATGTTTGACTATGGATACCCAGATGGGAGACATTATCGATCAGGGAAGTCTGCTGGACCCTAATAGACAGACGTCTGAATCTGGCAGTAGCACTCATACATGGAGAGATCCACACCAGGAGTTGGTAATTGTGCTGACTGGAGACATGGTTACTACTGTCCCTGTATGTTCAGAGCAATCATGGAGTCACACACTAGTAAGCGATGACCTACAGCACTGCATGTCCCATATGCGTGATTCCTTATTTAGACTGACTCACACACTGGAATGTGCAATGTCTTCTCTGGCTTACCTGACAGGGGTGAGGGGCTATCCAGACATCCAGTCATCTGCTTCATCATCAGATGTTAGCCAACATGGTTATGGACATACCAGTTTCCACTCCTGTGGTGCTAACACTTCCACAGCAACATCTATTGTGGAGGTGTCTACTCCCAGGACAGCCCCCCCACCACCACCACCATGGTTATGCACATCATAATGTTGGCATATCTCATAGCAGATATCACTCGACATCACACAGCAAATCATGATCTAACCAGGGTCATGGTACATCCAGTGCAACTCCAGGTTGAACCAGGTCTTATGGACAGTGCATGCACAGGATGCCAAATACTCTGTCATGCATGCCCTGAAACTATCCATAGACTAAGATGCAGTTCTGCAACTACTGCTGAGGCTGTGCCCCTGTAGACCAGCACTCACACCACCACAGCCCCAGTAAATTACATACCTTCACTGAAGCCAGCCCCTCTAAACATTAAAGGTACCCCCACCCCAGTACTGACATTACACAAAAGACACTTTGTATTTTCATATTGCTTAGTACTCACACTCATATACTTCCCTGTGAAAGAATGCATTCCTTTGCTCCCTTGTCCACATGTGCAAATGATGATAACTGTGCCGTACCCTGTGTATATTGTTATTTCTGTTGCCTGTGTCTGATGCACAGAGTGCCTAGCCTATGTATGGGTAGGCACAGTCTGGTGTTGGTTTTGCATGCATCATGTTTACTGTAGTATGTGCAAGTCACTGCCTCTTTAATAGTGTCATGGCATACTGTATCTGCCTTGCTGCTGCTGGCTGCTTCTCCTCTGACTCCTCATCTAACTCATCCTGAGCTGCCTGTTGTGCTGGGAACTGCTGGTGCTGATAGTGGTAACCCTGCTGCAGCAGTTTCCTAAGTATGTTTTGTAACATTGCACACATGGACAGTATTTTGTACATGTGACAAGGTCATACTACAGAGCACCACCAGATGAATCCAGACTGCAAACACATGCTATTAGCAACCCAAACACAGTTATTAATGTTTCTGATTTGCAATTGTGCATAGTTGTAGTGATGGTCTTTTTAATTCCTGTGGATTTATTATAGGTGACATGAACCAGGATTCCATGGCATAACCAGCATCACCAACATGATGCCCTTGTGGTAAGTCACCCCTTGCAAACTGTTGGTACAGATCATAAGAGTGCCATATGTGGGAGTCAGGATAACTGCCTCAGAACCCCCCCCCCACACACACACACACACATTATAGATAATACCCTGTGCACTACAGACCCATTGGTACAGTTTATGGCCCCCAGTACCTCAGGGAAATGGACTATATCATAGAAATCTTGCTGGTTCTTGTCTCTGGGGTATGTGGGAACCACATATGCTCCCCCATTTGCTGAAATATGGCATCAAAACAGAGATGGAGTATTCTTGATACAGATGCCTGAGATACACCCCCTGTGTCCCTAGTAGCTTATTAAAAGGTTCCTGTGGTTAGCATATATAAAGCCACACATACCTTAGTATCCATTGGGATAGGGATTCTATAAGTCCCATGGAGCTACAGATGTAACTGACACATGTAAACATTTTTTTTCAGTGCTGTCCTTATCAACACAGTGCCAGTCCACAATGTTGGTGTTGTAAACTCCATAAAATGTTAAGTGCGGTCAAATGTGCCTCTAAGGTGAACTTGCACATTGTGGTACATGGCAGCAGCAAAAAAGAGCATCTTACAGATACGCATTTAGTAATGCTGTGGCAACCAGTAACATTATTTCATAATTTACTCTATCTGTACACAAAAATTCAGCCTGGTTCCAATATACACTGGGAGCAGCTCTGCTGCACAGTATTTATACTTTGCTGAACCATTATACCATTTTGTTTTGTCTCATTATCCTACATGGCTCCCTGTTAAAAGGTCATTAGCATATACCATGGCCAACTGAACTTCTTGGGCTGCTCACATTGTGGAGCCCATTTTTTTTGAATAACACACCCTGCATGTATCTGCTCATCATGCAAATTGGCTTACCACAATGTGGCAAATTTTTCTAAATCCAGCCCTGAAGAAGCTATTCAACAAACTATAAAGCAGCCATGTAGACTCAGTGCTGGTTTTCCCTGCAAATTCCAAAACCAATTGGAATACAGCCACAGAAAGGAGTCTACACAGAAACAATGCCAGGGTGCCAGGGGTTGTTGTTGTTGCTTTAATTCATGTGTATGTGCAACAGACTGAAGCCTATGCTGCTGCTGCTGCTAATAGAACACAGCCAAGAAGGAGAAGAGTTATCAGACCCCAGTTAACGTTTCACAGTCTGCATGAGGTTAAAATTGTAGTGCACTGCAGGGTAGATAGAGACATGCTATAGGAACTCTGCAACCTCTGTCATCCTCAACTCAGACCCAGGGAGACAAAGGTATGTGTAGCACTTAGATTTTAGCTATAGGAATCCTTCAGAGACCAACAGAGGACATGCTTTGGGTGTCACAGGTATCATCATCCAAGATCCCCCATGAATTCCTGAATGCTATGCTCCAACATGCCAGTGACCTCATATATTGTCTCTGTACTACTGAGGACAGGGCCAGAAATATGCAAGAGTTCTCCCCTGTAGCATACTACCCTGAAGTACTGGGTGCCATAGATTGTACACATATACAAATCAAGGCACCACCTAGAGGACAGGGAAAGGTCTACATAAATAGAAAGGGCTTCCACTCCATTAATTGCAAAGTCATGTATAATGCTAAGGGAATCATCTTGAATGTGTGTGCTGGCAACTCAGGCAGTTACCACAACTCACATATCTGTCACACCTTCCAAATTTATCAGATGTTTACAAGGGGTGATATCCCACGGGGTCATTTCCTGGGAGATGCAGGTTATGCACTAGAACCATGGCTGATGACGCCCATCAGAAATGCATGCACACCCTCTGAAGAATGACATAATGAGGCAAATGCTCAAACCACAAATATCATAGAGCATGTGTTTGGACTGCTGAAGTTGCAGTTACAGTTCCTAGATACATTTGGGGGAGTCCTCTAGTACAATCCATGTACATGTACTGAAATATTCACAGTATGTGCCATGCTTCACAATATCATCCTGATATTATAGTAACACTGATTCCAAGCAACGCTCACAACCTTTACCTACCCATGTAATGGCTGTGTGCTCCTAGCATCAGACAGACTCAGCCCTGAACTAAAACTGTAGCAACTGCCGTATTTACAAGATAAGTGCTGAACCTGGAGTGTTAAAAGAGAATTGTGTAATAATACAAATGAATGGCTTATCATTGCATGTTGTTACTTGGTAATGTAAGTAAGTAAAAGGTTGGTTATTTTTATAGCAATGACTTTAACATGTGACAGCAGAGACGTGTGCAAATACATGTGCCCTCTATCAAGTAATAGGCCTCAGGCATCAAAGATTCATACATTCATACCTTTCAAATGTACTGATGGTCACAGAATGTCCTCAGTTTGCCCTCATACTTTTGTACTAGAAAATCATTAGAGAGAAGAAAGTAATGAGACACATTTCAGTTTCAGACTTCACAGCCCTCAGAAGATTCTTAAAAATACTGGTATAAAACTGTTTTGATTCTATCAACTGTTTAACTTTCTAAGACCAAAATATGTCAAAAGTACAATTAGCAAAACATTACAAACACAGATATAGTAAGCACTAGGTCAGCTATGTACCCTAAACATCAGACACAAAGCTTATGTGTCCCTGAATCCAAAAGATAGAAAACAAGGATATGGCAGAGTTATCATCACTTGTACAGAGTGTTGTGATATGTGTGTGTGTGGTGGTGGGTCAGGAAGCCTAGGCTGACACAAAAGGTTAGTGAGTTCATGTGAGTAAGAAAGAGAAGCAGGCAGACATTTGGATAAAGTAACAAATGGCCAGTGAGACAGAATGAGCTTTAAGCTTTACAGCTGAACCATGTAACTGTTTTGTGTGTGTGTGTGTGTGTGTGTGTGTGTGTGTGTGTGTGTGTGTGTGTGTGTGTGTGTGTGTGTGTGTGTGTGTGTGTGTGTGTGTGTGTATGGGCCCTCCAGGTGAAATTGGTGTGTGAGTGTCTACAAGAACACAGCCAAGCTCTGTGCTAGCTCTATGTCTTGGTATGTCGGACATGTGTGAGCTGTGCATGGTAGAAGTGGCAGTTCATCATTATCATACCCGACCACGAGAACTGTCTCTGCCAGGAGTTGCCCTGGCATGTCCACACCCATGGTCAGACACACTGGTGCCACCTGAACATGACTGGTGTCTGCTGGATGAACTCCCCTCATGAGGATGCCTAGGACCACAACCCCATAGCCTACTATGTCTGGGTGTGGACACCTCAACCACTGATGAAGCAGTGGAAGTAGTGCCACTATGGGACCATGATTGGGCACTGTTACATTGGCTAACATCAGATGATGTGGCTGATCTATGCACACATGGATGCCATCCCAGCAGACATTCCATCACAGACATTGTCCATTCCAATGTGTCATTCATCTAATCCACAGAATTGGCAACATGGTGGAAGCAGTCATGCATGTTAGCCTGTGACACATTTACAACCCTAAGCATTTCTCTGGTTTCTCTGAAGGACCAATTAGAATGTGCTTATGCCTCCATGATGACCCTAAACATACGTTGAGTAGCTTGGAAAGATACACCTGGATCAGGTGGATAATAGACAGCAGGACTCCTCTGAGCACACCTAACATTCCTCCTGTGTGGCACCTCACCCACACTTTGACTACAGCCAGAGTCAACAGGCACTGAAGCCACAGTAACAACACTACCCTGATCAAGTGTCTCACCCTCCACCTGTCCAATATCTGAGGGCTGACTGGAAAGGGTTGGCATAGCCCTTCTGACTGTGTCTGACGGAATTACAGGAGATGGCTGAATGTCAATCCCAGTGTCAAATTCAACCTCTGCACCCCCGACTGTGCCTTTGTTTGACATCAGGCAGTAGGAATCCCAAGCTTCCACTGTCAGAATCACTGACATCCACATCACAAACTAAATATTTTTTTGAACTGCTCATCAGTACTGACATAAAAATGTTCAGCTTACTATGTGCAGATGATTATAGGCTCCCTTTGGTGGATGGTCCTGAAAGAAGTTAAGCAAAATGTAAGGACACTGTCATCACAATGAGCAGTAAAACAGGGGCTTAAAACTTTTTGCCCTTTATATGTCCATTAACAATACTTTTAACAAGAACTTGGATGTCACGTCCACCCCAAGCCCATGTGTAATCAACCAGAATGTATTATTAACTATATCAATCTACAACTAGCCCCCCCAAAAAAATTTTATGTTAAACAGAACTAAAGTATTCTTGTCAATATTTTACTATACAAAAAGTATTTAACAACTGAGATAGATAAGCCTACCTCAGGCATACTTGTCCTCCCTGAAACAGCAGCACCAGCGTCAATGACATGTTGTTGTGCATTTTCCTATGAGCTGGCTGGATCCCAAACAGTGGACAGGAACTCTTCATTTGACATCAATAGTGGTTCTGTAGCAGCCCCCCCCCCAGTAGCCATCCATTCATGGGCCACTGCAGCTGCTCTTCTCCAGGTCAAAGAAATCATATCAGTGGCCCTATGATGCACCTGATCATATGTCCTGACATAGCCACCTACTGTGCTGACATCAACTACTATCTGCTGCCAAATTTGCATTCTGTCAGACATATCCCCATGTCCCCTCTCAAGCAGAAAGGCACCATGTCACCTAAATGCTTCTACAATTACTTCATTCTCATGGTCAATGAAGGAGGGAGGGGGTTTGAGGAGATTGGGAAGCCTGGGTGCCATAGTCCTAGGTGACATAAACACAAAAGAAGGATAATACACATAAGTATCAAATAAATAAAAGTTCTACTTCAATATAACACATAAAAGGTAGTCTTTCACTATTACCCACTGGAGAAACATAAAACAGTCAAGATATTCAATATAAAAAAGGAATTGTGTGGTTGTAACGTATTACAATCACACACAAAGCAAGATTGGATCCAAAACAAAGAGAGCAACAATAGCATATTTTGTTTTTGCCAACACAGAAATGCAACTTGGCTCCCCCACCCCCAAACAACAGGCAAATGAGGCATTTTGCTAACAAACCATTAGTGAAATGTTAAAAGTGCTGTCAAATAAACTGTCCTTGAAACATGTGTACACATTTACCACAGAAAATTCCATGTTATGCAGTTGCCAGTGATGTCTACCTGTGGCCAGCACTCCCCTAGAGGTGTGTATGGGCTATCCTAGAAGGCTAGCACCCCTGTGTCACTGACACTATAGAACATTTACATTTCATTGAAATAACAGTAGAAGAGTGTAAAGAGAAAAATAGTTGTAGCATTAGCACTTGTAATGACAGTTAATAAGGCTGCACATTGAGAAAGTAAAATGCCCTGATAAACATGCCTATGCCATCAGTACACTTCTAAGAACTGCATACAGATAAAAGTAGCATTTGCTAATGTATATATATATATATATATATATATATATATATATATATATATATATATATATATATATGTAAACTAGATTTTTCTTACTGACATTTCAGCATATCCAGTATATAGCTGAAAAATGCAAGCATACCTTATCAAGATTAGTAGTCTTCTTTGGAGATAAATTCCAAAGTAATATTTTCTTCTGCGTTATCCGCATAAACAAGTTTCATCCCCTTCGGGTTCCCTAGCTACACAGTTCCCTTTTTTATAGTGTAGCTTTAGGGCTGTAAGCACAGCAAAGATACAAATGAGCTGTGAACTCATTAGAATAGAATACTTGGCTCCATGTAGCATATGTAAACATAGTGCAGGGAATCCCTCAGTGTTTGTTGCTAATAGTTTGCAACTGTGAATGATTACTCATAGGGAGAAGGAAAACACAACAGCAATCCAGACTCCCTTACCTCTAGTGGGTGTGTCAGCCAGGTTAGACTTACAAATTTCAGAAGTAATTATATCAAGGTTTTAAACATAAGTAAGCAGCACACATTTCACAGTTTCTGTTCAGTAACATCCAACCTCGTCTTCATATCTTGATAACTGTATATTATTGCCATTTAATATCCTCACACATTTTAAAGACAATGATACAGAGTGCCTTACAGACTGCATGTCTCAGATTACTGTTCAAATAAGAAAAGAATGAGCGCAAACACAGAGATAAGACAGAGCTGCATTTATGCAAGCAATAGTCTAAATGGTTGTGTGCTCACTCAGTGCACTACATCTGAAATTAATAAATGTACAAACAACTGTTATATGTTTTGTTAGTTCTGTAGATAATGCTGCAGTTGGTTATATGCATAATGATTTTAATTCTGTGCTGCAAAGCCCTTTGTGTGGCAAAGAAGGATAATACACCCTTACTGTATTTTGAAGGTTCATTGGAGTGAGAGTTCAAATTCAGGCCTGTGTAAAAATATTTCATGTGTAGCTACATAAATGTGTAGTGTTGTTTATTTAATAGATTTCTTTCTTTTCTCCTAATTTTCCATTTTTAATGCCAGTGTTTAAGCAATCCCTGGCCTAGTGCAAACAAAGGAAATGGAGAAATACAATGAATGTCATGTTTACCTCTGCGTATCTCATTTGTGTGATGCTTAGCAGTATGCAAACCAGGACTAGTGGCCCATACAGGAAGCAGGCATAACACCTGTAGACAGGGTATAGACAGTGTGAATGTCAAAAAGGATACATTGTTGCAGTTTTTGCTTTCCATCACCTACCACTAAGCAAAGTTGCACAGTGGTTAGCAAGCTTCCCCAAAACCTGCAGCCATCAAACACTTGCAGACAGGATGTAAACAGTCCACAGTTACAAAACAGATACTTTCCTTTAATTCTGTTGGTCACTGTGCAAACACTCTAAGTGGTGTTGCAAGGTGGTTAACACAAAGAACTTAAGAATTAATAGGGAATTATGCAACTGCTTTTCCATTTCTGTGGAAGCAGGTGTAAGTGTAGAGCTTATGCTTATGCATAGGTTTGAATCCTTTACTGTAAAAATCAATTTTAGCAGTGTATAATGCCAAACAAACATGTGTCAGGTCAGGACGTTCATGCCCCCAGTGCATGTCAGCAAAATTAAATCACCTAACAGTTACAGCAGCAGACACCCCTCAAACTAATGTCAAGTGTCAGATTAACCTTCCACTTTCAAAAATTGCTTTTCTCCCTGTTTGGCACTGTTGCTTTCCACTTAACATCCCACAAATGTGGTTGTCATATTTTCTTGGGTTTGCACACTACAAGTAAATGCAATAACAGGAGTTGTTGGGAAATCATTATTTCTATTGCTATTGCTTTGGGATTAGACATGTCTGGTGTTAGAAGGGTAGGTTCCCGATTTAGGGCACAGACATGAAGTGTTCAGGAGTAGAGCATATTTATTGGACTCACGGTAAAGTGCCACAGCTAAAGGCTTCTGCAGGGGGACTATTCTGGCTCCCAGTACAAGTCTGAGGCTTGGAATAGTTTGTCCAAGACCGTATCCAGTGTGATTGTAATCCCACACACTGGTGAACAGTGTAGACACCACTTTAATGATCTACAAAGGTGCAAGAGGGATACACTCAATCAGTGGTTGAATGAGTTTCAAACTAGCAACATCCCACAATTGTGTAAGTATGCTATAAAGAGAATTTATAATGCATAAGAAGCTAAATATAGGCAAGACTGGTATGCATAATGCTCTTCTGTTCTTTTCTTTTCACAGCTAATCCTGAAATTGTGGTGAATAGACAGGCTCATGCTGATCATCTGGAGAGACTGAGGGAAGCAAATGGTATGTATGCATCAAAAAAGAAGTATTATTGTAGCTTTAAAAGTTAAAGAAAATGATTTTGTTTTCTATAAAGTAGTGGCAAAGTAAGCATGCATATCCTAACTGTGAAAGCAAGCATGCATGCATAAGTCTGAAGCACAAACCAACCTTAGGAGTCACGTGTAAGACTGTAGTCAAAGGTTGTGGGGTTCAAATGCCACAAGTAACAGCTATACAATACTGCAATTCTTTATTAATATTACACATAAATTAAAATCTATACAAGCAGCATAAATGCCCTGCTGTTGACTGTAATCTTTATAATTGGACTAAGAATACATGCAATATATGTACATTGCAAGAATTACTTTTAGCAATCCATAACTATATTTTGTAGTTGTTAGGACATATACTTAAATGTAATACTTCAGGTAAAATAGTTGTATAATTGTGATAATGCATTGTATGTCAGATATAATGGTACTAATTTTATCTGTTGTTTTCTCTCACCCTAATCCTTATCTCTTTTTTTTTTATTTATGTGTCATCAAAATGTCTCCATGTCATCCATCTGTAATAAATCACTAAATGCTTCACAGCATATCAGGGTAGCCTGCCCCTGTTCCACCAGCTAAACCACATAGCTCTTCTAAACCCACACCACCAACACCCACATATAGCAACACTAAATCCACATATGCAGAGGCCCTTAACTGTAACCTGCCCAAGCAACAAGGACCTCTGAAGCTGAAACGCAAACAAACACCAATCACAACCAAAGTGTCACATAGCTCACAACACCAGTGTGCCACCCAGCAACAGCCCCTAAGGCAAGACAACGTACCTAACACTTTAGTCAAAGGTGACTCTATAGTCCGGCACTCTGACGTCCCACTCACCAAGTTGAACAAGGAGAAAATTACAGTCAGCTGCCTGTCGGGTGCCAGAACCCGCCACATAATGCATGCACTCAAGTCACTCCACAACAAGTACAAATATGACTCTGTCACTGTCCATGTTGGAGTGAATGACTTGAGACATACCTCCCTGGACTACATGAAAAGAAACATGGAAGACCTCTCAGATCATGTGGCCCAGGCAGGTATGACCCTAGCCCTGAGTAGCATCCTGCCTTCACCCAGAATGATACCACAATATAAGGACAAAATGATTGACTTCAACAATTGGCTAAGCTTCTGGTGTCATTCAAAGGGGATCCAATATCTGTCTGCCTGGGACGACATGATCGATAGACCACGATGCTTTGCCAGAGATGGTCTGCACCTGTCGCCCTGGGATTCAGGTTACTGGCTAAGGCTCTTGCCACCCCTATAGTGCCTTTTTTAGGCAAAGTTCAAAGAACAAAACCACCACCGTAACAGGTACAAGCATGCAAAATCTGAAGGTAATGCTACTCAATGCTAGAAGTCTAAACCTCAAAATGCACTCTCTCGAGGCACTCCTAAAAATGGAGAACATCGATATCTGTGCAGTAACTAAGACCTGGTTCAAGGCTCCAGAGAGCACCCCTGCAATACCAGGCTACAACTGTTACCACACTTTTCGGCCACCAAACCAGGACCAAAACACTAAAGGTGGGGGAGTGTCAATATTCACCAAGGATATTCACACCACCAGGCTAGTTGCCCAACACAATGCGTCTGAAATTCTCCAGGTGTAACTAACACTAGGTAAGACTGCAATCCAAATTGTAGCTTGCTACAGATCCCCCACCATGCCCCAAGATTCTCACTACACCTTTCTAAACATACTGGAAAATATTAAGATAGAACCAAACACCCTAATACTGGGTGATTTTAACTACCCTGCCATTAACTGGGAAAACTACTCATGTATCAATACCTTTGCCCAACGGTTCTTGGAATTCATAAATTCCAATGCCCTGAATCAACTAATCCATAGTCCCACCAGGGGCTCCAATATCCTTGACCTGGTTATTACCAACATGGGAAATCGATGCTCCACACCTATGGTCACCCCCTCGTTAGTCAGGTCTGACCATAAGCTAATCACCCTTAACATCCACATCCCACCCCCACCTCCCCAGTAAGGAAACCTCCATAAAAAACTTCTCCAAAGCCAACTTCATGCTACTCAAGTCAGAAGTGACAAACGTCATGTCACCCATGCAGACGAGAACTGAAAGTTCAACTGCTGAACCCTACACTAAGGCACTATACGAGCACATCCACTCATGCATGAATCGTGCCATCCCAAATAGAACCAAGATGCTCTCATCCAAAAAAAGGAAGCCAATCTGGTGGTCCCCTGCTAGAAACAAAGTTTACAACAAAAAGAAGAAACTGTTGCAGAAAAGAGGAAAATCCCAGGATGCAAAAAACTCCCTTATCAGCCTCAGTAAGAAACTGAGATCCCTCATAAAATCCTCCAAAGCTAGTTACAAAAATAAAATTGCCAAAGATTCCAAACACAACCACAAGGCATTCTCTAACTATGTCAAGAATCTAAATGGCAATGCTCAGATCTGCTCTGAGCTAAAACAAAAATGGTATTAAATATACTGATCCCAAGGATATTGCCAATATCCTGTCAGATCAATTCAATGCCAACTTCACCCCCCCCCATCCCCTAAAGGGCCCATCGCAATACTGGAAGATTGCAAATTCTGGTAATAACGGCCACACAGGTACAAAACATATTCTCCAAAGCTAAGAATACAGCATCCATGGGAAAAGATGACATCCTGGGCTGTGTACTACATGAACTACAATATGAACTGGCACCTCACCTAAGTGTCATGTTTAATCACAGCCTCACCTCAGGTTTTGTGTCCACTGAGTAGCGCAGAGCTACAGCTATCCCACTCCACAAGGGGGGATCCACCTTGGATACCGGAAACTACCGTCCCATCAGTCTGATGAGACTTATCAGCAAGGCCCCAAATGATGTGGATACTCTACAAAAGGGGCTTACAGAAACAGATGCTTGGTGCCAGAGCCATGGACTCAAGCTCAATGCCAAGAAATGTATAGTTATCCCCTTTGGGAAAAAACATGTACCCATGAATTACCATATAGGTGGCAGTACACTAAACACCGAAAGTGTGATAAGAGACTTAGGGACACAGGTGGACAGTGGTCTCACCTTCGATAACCACATTGCCACAACAGTCAGGAAATCCTTCTATGTGGCACACCTCATCACTAAGGGCTTTTCATCTAGGAAAAAAGGAGGTCATTGTCCCACTGTACTTATCCCTCATTAGACCCATTATAGAATACAACTCCCCATTTGGTATCTACCTCTCAAGACATCTGCAACAACTGGAAAGGCCACAGAAATACATCACTAAAAGAATCACAGGCCTAAAGCAGATGCCCTACGCTGACTGCCTTAAAAAACTCCAGCTATACTCTGTCGCATATCGTCTACTCAGAAGCAATCTCTGCTTAACATACAAGGCCATGTCAAACCCAGAGCTGTTGGACATACTACACTTAAAGAAATCCCAATCCCTCAGAGCCACATGCTCCAGGGATCTAAACCTTGTCATCACAATAAACAAAACATGCTGGAGGGATAGGTTCCTGACTCAGAGACTCCACAGACTCTGGAATAGATTGCCCATACATGTCAAGCAGAGTGCCTCTTTGGCCCTCTTCAAAAGGAACCTTGACAATTGGATGGGAGAAAGGAAATTCACCCCGGGGATCACGTCAGTAGCCCTGCTAGACAGGGGTCCAGGGAAGTAAATAGTGTGGGAAGAAATAGCAAGGGAATTATTATGGCTAGGCTTGTATAGGCCCTAGGGCTGATAGCCTAGTACCAACCTATGAACCTATGAGCTCCAGCACTGACACCCTGCACATCTGAGACCTAACCTGGCAGTACTGCATCTGCTGCCCCTGAACTACCTGTGCTCTCAGGTTGCACTACCCCATCAGCTGGTGTTGTGTTAGCCTCTGGGAGTACTGATGGAAGTGGGGATTTTGTCACCCACAAGAAGATGCTAGGGTTGGTGCATAGGGTCGTTCACAGCACCATTGGTGTATGCCTATGCTGGATGCTCTCCCTCATGATCTGTAGGAGAAGATGTCAAGCACTCCAGCAGCCAGCAAAGTAAGGAGACAGTAATGACAGTCCTGCTGTCCTCACTGTTCCCACGTTTGATGGGCATGAGCTTGCATTGTCTCCTCTATCTCCCCAATCATGGTGTCCCAACCTTTTGTATCCCTCACAGTCCCTGTGTCTTGTCTTGTTTGTCCTGTTTGTTTGCATTTGCTTCCTCACCTACCCAACTTACCTGACCCAGAAATACCAATGTCCCTTACACAGCATTCTGTCTTACTAACGTAAAAAAATGGGTACCTGTTCCACAAAAAAAATCATTCCATACATAGCTCTCCATTTTGCTCACATGTCTTCTTGACACACTTGATTTGGTCCAATTAGCTATACAACATGATTGCATTGTTGTTACCCCTCTTTGTGGAGGTGACAGTCCAAATGTACCTAATATTCTGTACATATTTTCATTTTACACTGTTGAAGAAATGGATAGCTACAGTTCTTTCCTACCTCCCTCCTGCACATTCCTATATTGCTTTCTCTTTGTTCTTCCCCCTGCTTATCACCCATTTCACCACTTTCCTATCCACCCCATTTTAATACCTATAATCTGGTCAAAAATTGATTCACACACAACACACATAAGTACCAAAAAAAAAAATAATAATAATGCAGCCCTTCACTCTTTGGTTGTTTGTGTGGAGTTTAGCATCATGCACCAATGCCAAGTGATGGTTACTGGCTCTTTCTTGGTGTGGTAACCTCTGCACAATGCCGCTTAAACATGCTGCACTACATGAACACACAGTACACACAGTAAAGGTAGTGTAAAGTATGATTTAATTGCATTATCACTACTTATTTAAAAGTATTACATACATCTAGATTTGAACCCTATATCATCTGGGCTCAAAAAGAAATGTGTCAATGCATTTACACCTGCTGCCATGGAGTCAGCTTAACAGCAGGTGTGTTTCATGCACTCAGTACTAACTCTCATAATTTTAGCCATGAGCCTTGCATTTGTGCACTGCTTAACTATGCACAAACAGGGAGAGCAGTAGAAATGTGTATCTCGCATGAGCAAACACATTGCCAACCATCATGCAAACCCCCTGCTCAGTGGTGCATTATGGATAGTGGATAGCATGTATTACTTTTGTTTAATGTCCATTTAGTGTTCATGATATGAAACTACATGTGGAAACAGAAAAAGTGAAGGCCCTATCTAAGAAAATATCACATATTTACAACAAACCCGCATGCACTGCAGCCTTAGTCTTTCAGTACTTGTTCACACATATATCAGCTTCACTACATGAATTAATAAATGTTGTTATATACCATGCACATCTTTAGAATGACAGTTCACATTCAGATTTTCCAATAGTTGTAGTAATGAGGACACCTGTTTGCATATAGTTTGCAAAGCTGTCTCTTAAGGTATACCTGCACATTGGAACACAACCACCAAATTTTATACATTGCACACTCATCAATCTGGTAATATGCAGAACTTGAAATATCTTGACAGCTGAACATTCCTACATATCCATTTCATACAGGCCTCCTAAAGTCTTCTCTCCAACATCCAGTGCTGATGTCATCCACTATAAGGTATCCTGCAGCCTTGTAAAAGTCAGACTTGTGCCATGGTGCTTGAGTAAAGTGCTGAGTTCTGTAGTCAGTGTACTTAGATAGGTAAGGGGTCTGTTCTCACTGCAGACAACTGGTGTGTGTGTGTGTGTGTGTGTGTGTGTGTGTGTGTGTGTGTGTGTGTGTGTGTGTGTGTGTGTTTGTGCACTTGCTTGACTTTAGAGAACATTTTACACAGGCATGTGGGACACTGCTATTACCATCTTCCTCTCACTGGACTCATTGGGATACAAAGTCACTTAAAACAACATTATGTTCAATACATTTCAAATAAAACCACATGATACAGGCCAACCAATAATATTAGAAAACCTATTAAATTAGAAGTTTTCCTGGTATAAATGTAGCAGTCAGTATTAAGCCAATACTTAAATCTAAGCAATTGTGCTTAAAATGAAATAATATATATGTATTTTTCTGTAAGATTGCTTTAACATTAGTAGTTTTTAGAACTTAATTAGTTAATTGGTTTTCTAATATTATTGGTTAGACTGTGTCATCTGGTTTTATTTGAAAAGTATTTAGCGTAATATTGTTTTAATTGACTTTGTATTCACACTGAAGAATGATCTCTTGTCCAAAAGCTTTGCACATTAAAAGTTCTAACTATGTCTATAGAATCTCCTTATTTTGTTTTTGGTTGCTTTGACTGATTGTGGGATTCTGTTTTACCATTGTTTGGTCCATTTTCCTGTTGCACTCCATTGTTCATGTCAGGGTGTTTATATCTCAAAGGCATTTTCTCCATTGTTATGTCACGTTGTCTGACAGTCACATAATATATATTTTCATTGTGCAGTCCATACTGTACCATGCTGATATGTGATTAGTGTTCCTGCTACAACTGTCTTCCATTTACATGCCCATATCTACTGTACAGTATAATGTTTTACCTGTCCTCTTGCCTGTGTTCATTCCTATAATTTATCTGTGTGCCTCTATTAATACACACACTTCCCCTGACTGTTTATTTTACATGTCAGTCCATGTACCCTTATAGATCATTTACACAACTTTTGTACAGAGTGCCTGGAATAGGATTTCACAATACTCTGCACTGTATACACTATCCTGTGCTGTGTTTGGACCATATACATTGCTGTATGATTGTGGCATTCAGTGCAATCCCACTAAGCTAGTGTGCTCTAAGGTAAACAAGTATGCAATCCATGTCTCATTATGCTAGCCATGAAAGAACTCTTATTTACATTTAAACATGGTGTGTGGTATGAATATGTAATAACCACTGCTGCTCACCTTGCAAACATGTAAACTCCATATAGGCCTCGCTCAAAGCCCACATGGAGTGTATTGAATCCACTGAAGGTTAAAACTGTTAATATGTTTAATAGAGTGAAGGCCCGTTACACTGATGACTTCTCTCGTATATGCAATTCCATTATGTTTGTGTTTTGTAAGCTTTAATCATATTGAAATGCTGTTTTCCTTTTGGAATATTTTTTGTTGTTAAATACATTTAAATACATTTTTAGAAAACAATACGCTTCTGGTTCTTAAAAAAAAGTTAAAGATAGGATTTCCATCTGTCTCCCTAACAACTTTAATAGTAAAAATTAAAATCACAAAAAAAAAGGCAACAGACTCTAAATCTCTTCTTGAGAAATATAATTTAATAAAAGAGTTACTTTAAATTAATGACTTTCTTAAGAAGAACTTTGGGAGATATTGTTTTTGTTTTTGAGATTTTGATCTTAGTACATATACATATACCAATGGACCAGATTAAGATTTTTAACTGAACAGAAGTTGGTCTTATTTCATTGATACTACTGTCTGTCCAAGTCCCTACTCACTATAAACTCTCTGGACAGATACATTATTTAATAGCAGTTAGAAATGGCTTATCAGAAAATTCTCCATATTTCCAAATAAAATCTTTCACATCATTCTGTATTCTCACTGATTTATCTTTAACAGTTTTATAATGCATTTCTCATTTTCTACTTCTTTCATTTTGTAAGCATAAATAATACTGCAACTTTATCTCTGTTACTTTATTTTTGTATTTCATTTTGGTTGAATATTATTACTAACCATTATTAACTGGGTCTATTTTTGAGTGGCAAAATATACATGTATGCAAAATAAAATGTTGACCATTTAAAGGAGAAAGCAGTGAACCAAAAAGACAAAGAAACTGCCAAAAGAAAAAGACAATGTTAAAGAAAGACTGAGCAAAGAGTATAGTAACAATTAGAAAATCTGGACTCAGACTAAGAAAAACAAATAATAGTTAATGAAATTTATTCTGCTTATCGATTTGCAAATAAGCTCCCTTTCTTCAAAAAGAAAAGCAGACTCTTTTATAAACTAATAACCATTCTGTGAAAACAAAAATATTAAATATTTGCAGATTCCAGAAAGAACATGGGGTGAAAGTATCAGCAGATGTCTAGAGGTACACAGTTTTGTAGTTTCACTCTTCCATACACCTCACATTCCATCTAACTTGTTTTAACACTGCAAGTGCTCAGTGTCAAAGAAGGAACACACAGATTAACAAAAAATATTACATTTCTATCACTGTCACCCTCTGCATTTGAATGAAAGAGTAAGGGGTGGGAGTGCAACCAGGTATATGCAGGAAATGGGAGACTCGGCTTGCCAGTGTGCTAAACAAAAACTGTATTATTTTCCTTTAATGCTATGATTTATTTTCACATTAAACATATTCAATATTTGCATATTAGTTGCAGTATATATTGCACCATAACATTCTTGACAAGATTGTTGGTGTTCAGACCTGTAGTGGGCAAAGTACTTAATTCCATTATATGCAACACGGTTGTCTCTCTGCCTCAAACGTGTAGCAATATTTATTAGTAGTTTAAACAGCTATATAACAACACAGGTCTCATGCAATCTAAATCTGAACTAGGCTTGACATTTTGATATTTGGGAAGATACTGATTTGTAATCTACTCATTCATTTGATCTTTCATCTTCATTCTTTCTATTCCTTGAGACAATTTTTATTTACAGGCTTACTATTAATTTTAAACTACCAGCTATGTTTTTCAAATAGCATAAAATTCTTTGTATTTCAATCTGTATTAAAATATAAATAATACGTTCATCTGTATACACAATTGTGCCATGCATTTCTTTGCCAATTTCACTGCAGGTGTGGTTTGCATATCAGACCAAGGGTGCCAGTTATGGAAATTTAGTAGTCTCACTGTGGTATTATCCTTGGTAGTTACTGATATCTTTGCTTTCCTAGGCCTTTCTGGCCAATAAGCACAATGTTATGCCCACAAAGTCAAGAATAGGATGGGTTCAGACTTTTGCAAACTCACCGTTCTTAGCTGGAGTGCAAGCACTCTTTGAGTAGATTTGTGCTCCTAAGTCCTTATACATTCTCACACACAAAGAAACACAAATAATAAAGTATAACAGGACCACTGTAAACCATGCACAAGTTGAATCCAAATCCAAAATTTTTTTACATCCATCACTTGATCAGTGTTGTACTTAATGTGACCAATGCCAAAGTTTTTTGTAAATGTCATATGGTTTTCATCCATCACTTGACCAGTATTTTACTTGTATGACCAATGTAATAGTATTTAAACTGAAGGTTTAGATTGTGATTTTAGATTTGCCTGAGGAAACCATTTTGTGGTTTAAGTTTTAACTTGCAACAATTAATTTGGATTTGGAGTGAACTTGTGCATAGTTTACAGTGGTTCTGTTTCACTTAACTATTTGGATATTTTGGCACCACTGTATTTGCCTTTGCTTCGGCTGTTTATCTCGTGTACATAGGCACATACACATATATATAAATGATATATATTTATTTATTTATATATATATATATATATATATATATATATATATATATATATATATATATATATATATATATATATATATATATATATATACATATATGTTATATCTTTTGTAGAATGACATTTTGGTTGAATATCAGAAGAATAAATATTGGGAAATTATGTTTTACATGTCCCCAGCTTACAATTCACTGAAGCTTTAGCCATACCAAAAGGAAAAGATGAAGCTGAATCCAATGTGTGGGGCTTTGTTACTAACTCCATGATGGCACAACCACAGATAAAAGAGAAAAGACCACACACAGTAACTCATTGCCAGACCACAAATAGAAACTGCACTGGCAGTGACTGTGTATACCAATAATCATGCTGAAAAATAATCAAGTAAAACTTCTTTATATATTGTTATTGTGGGTAACAGAACTATGTTATACTTTTTCCAGATATGACTAAATCATATCTTAACCAAACAAATAATCACCTAAATGAGGTGCTAGACATTTGGTTTCATCCATCTATGTTGTAAACCACATATCCTGGTGATGGGGGAGCAAGCCAAGCTGATCTGACTAGAGTTCCATATCAGCAGCAGTTCACAGGTTACTATGGGGGGTGCCTATATATTCCCAGCCCAGCTGAGAGATGCAATCTCTCCAGTGTGTCCTAATTCTGACCCATGGTCCCCTCTCAGTGGGCTGTGCATGCCAAACTACCCATGAGATATAGCTTGGGGCATTGTCACTAGGTACCCAGACTATATCAACTATCCCGCCCTCTGTTCCAAGAAGCAGAGACTCTGCACCAAAATCCTTCTACACTGTTAAGCTCCTCAACCTACCCCAGAATGTGACATAAGCAACCCTACAAAGGAACCTCATTTTTACTGCTCACATCCATGATCTCTTCATTTCAGTCTGCACCCAAAGATCATGGCCATTTTTGAGGATGGAGACATGACTGACCAGTAAATTGGGAGCTTCATCCTGTGACTCATATCTTGTTTCACCACCACAGTCCAGTACAATGTCCACAGTACTGCCATAGCTTCACCCATCCAATGATCAGTCTCTGATCATTCTAATTTCACCCATGAACAAGACTTTGAGCCACTTGAACTCCTCCACTAGCCCCCCCTCCCCCAATTTCAAAGAGTACTCCTTCCCCTCAGTTGTAAAGAGCAAGCAACTCTCTACCAGGACAGAACCATGACTTCTGATTTAGAAGTGCTTATTCTTATCCAAGCTATTTCATAGTCAGCTGTTAATTACTCCAGTGCATGCTGAAGACCAAATTCACTTGAGTCCAAGAGGACAGCAGATGTAACAGTAACATCCCCAAAATGAATATTCTGCAAACCTTGGCTGTGCCTTGATATCCTGTTCATAAAAGTCACAAACAGGAGGGGAGAAAAACACATTTAGCAGAACCCTATTCTCAACTTGTAAGTATTAGATTAACACCGAAAAAGTGAATACAACTTTCATTTTGCAAATACAGTGAGAAACAGTACACCATACTGTTGTGACACCTTCCACAGGATATTCCAGGGCACTTGGTCTTATGACTTAAACAGGTTTACAATACATGTCAACTAAATTTGAAAATTTCCACACATCACACCTCCATGTCCTTGAATGGGTAAAGATTTGATCCCCTCTTCCATGGACAACACGGAAATTGCATTGTTTCTCTTGAATCAGAAGTTCCATTATCAGAGGGACTCTTCTTTCCAACACCCAGACATATGCCTTCTTAGGGAAGCTGCGGAAAGTGATTTTCTCTAAATAGAGCACATCTTCCTGTCTTTTTTGAAAATGGGGAAACCACCCCAGTTTGTCAGTCCAGAGGTACTGTACCTACCTTCCATCCAACATTGAAAGAACATATTTATCCTAACACTCCAACAGCATTCAGCACCTTTAGCATTTCCATCCAGATTTCATCCAGCCTTACCATCTTGCCAGTGCAGAACTGTTTAATCACAGAAATGGTTTAACGAAATGGATCCAAACTCAATAGCTGCAACTGACACTGCCTCCTCAGAGGAGTACCTCAAAGTTTTCCTTTTACCTCCTACCAATCCTCCCAGCTGAGGTCAATGCTTTTCTACCTTTGCTGACAACAGCCTGGCCAATGACTCATCCACCCCTCCTGAGTCACCAGATGGTTTGTCAAAACCTCTTTGAGACTATGCAAAATGTATTCTCCATGGATTCATCAAGCTCTCCCATGGTCAGATCTTCACTTCAGAATCTGCCATAGCTGATGCCTTTCTGGTGTATTTGTACCTGTTGGTCAGAACTGGAGAACCTGCTGCTAACATTAAATGTAAAGTTTATTTCTTCCTCTTATCACCCTTCCTCACCATCATACCTCTCAACATCCAGACATTGAAAATTGGTACAAAGGTTCTTGAAAATTAGCTACATCAGACCAAAAAAAATCTGGAGATCTAATTTGCATACACTTTGAATATCAAATAGAATATATCTCTTCCTACTTCAATAGGATTATGGGATGTTACACAAGTTTAAAAACATGACCATCCCTGACCAACTTTTGCTTACAACTCTTTGCAACCAATTCAACTACTGAGGTCTTCAACATGGTGCATTCATCAGATACAAGAAGCCTTTTTGGAGGTGGGAATTGAATTCATACCATACAGAAGCAATTTTGAAGATGTCCAGTCATATTTGGAGAAAAAACTCAAATTTTAATATATTTCCTAGAGGATACACTATTCAGTTGTGTTTTTCTACAAGCACTTGATAGATGTTCTAAGACACCTGTGTTGTACTTTTGTGTTTCTTAGATCTGTCCAGCCCTTGCCTTGCCCTACTGATCCAACACACCACCAGGTGGTAATCAGCTGACAGCTCAACACCTCTCTTGGCTTGAGTTTCCAGAATATATGGCCTCATATCTAATGGCACACATACAAAATCTATCACTGACCTCTGCCCCAGGGCATTCCTGTTCAAAGTACACATAAAAGCAACCTTGTGCGGAGCTGTCACCTGGGCTCCCCATCATCGAGGTGAAGGGTGAGGTCCAGTATAATGCTAGACAAGTGGTGGTAGGAACAGATTAAAACTGGTCACTTTCTCTCCAGCCCCTACATTTTGAGCAAGAAAATCTTGTAAGGAGAAGTACGTCACCTCTTGTTTTTGTCCTCCCTCGTGATTTTATGTGGGTTAGGATTTTAGTGTTTTTCTTCCCTTGCTGTAACATCAAATCACATATTTTTTGTTAAACTTGTATAAGTTACAGCCAAAGTATCAAGGTAATTTCCACTGGTAATCTTACGGATCACAGTTGTTTTAAGTCTGATGACTATTCCTTTGTCATTATAATGCTGAGATTTCTTTTCCTGAACCAGTGGTGATGTTATAATGCACTAGCAGCAAGCTAACTGTAGTATTGCCTTCCTCCACTAGACTGACCAGGGTTTTACTGAACATCCTTGGCCATTTTGAAGCTTCTAAATGGCTGCCTTGATCTTGGTCAAAATTAAACATGCGTAAGCCCACAAAGAACTTCCATACTAAAGTCATAGTTGTTCATTTTGCATTCTCTGGTAAGATGTAATTGAAATAACATCTTTGATAGCCATCCCATTTACATTCTCTTAAATTTCGATGGTTGGAAGTATTTTTGGTAAGAGAATACTACTTATAAACTGATAGTTAGTATATTGAGCCAGATGTAATCTTGATATAAGATGAAAAAAAATCACTCAAAGTTCACTTGGATTCAGCTGAACCTGCAATAAAGTTCTACATCATTTGAAATTCTGAATCATTGGGTCCTACCTTTGCATGTTTTTTTATTTATCTATTTATTTATTTATTTATTTATTTATTTATTTATTTATTTTAATTTTAGTTCATTGAACTTACATGTTAAGGAGAGGGGCTTGCATGAGCAGCATATTACTAAATATAAATAAATTGCTCTACAAGATTGTTTAGGTCAAACACATTGTCGGAAGCTATAACTATATAGACAAATGTATCTTGCAATTGATTAATATACTACACCATCATCTGGATCCCTGATGAAAAGAGTGAACACTCAACAGAGTGAACATTAGAATATCAAGCCCACATACTCAAAAACCTGGAAGCTAGAACAAGATGGACCTTCATTGTGCAGGACCACAATACAGTGGAATTGGGGTTTTGCTCACTTCCCCATTATAGTGTGATCTTGGAGTTGGTATATAAAATTAGCTGGCAGTGTGGATGTGCAAGGGACTTGCCCCCTAGAAAAAAAGCAGATTTTGTGTTTGTGCCATTCTGTTCAAGCTTCTTGATTTTAGAATATTCAGGCTCAATATTCTAAAATTCCCTCTTTTGAGTGTTTGATCTTTTATCAGGGACTCCATCACACACATAGATGACATGTGTAAACAAATGTGTTTACATGCTGTTATGTGCAATTCATAAACAGAGATGCAGCAGTGCACATGTACTAGTCTATAAATCACATACTCTATATGCACACACAGGATGGATACCAATAGACTGCTACAATGCCCAAGACAGACACTGCCAGTGTACAAAGGCACACAGATACATTATGCCATCCTGATATACAAAGCTAGAATGCATGTGCAAAAAGGTCCTTAAAAAAGTGCCAGATATTATGCTAGATACACTCACAAATACCAGAGGCAATCAAACCTCAACACAGCCAGAATTGCAGTCATGGAATACACAGACTACCGTCATGGAATACACAGAATACTGTCATGGAATACACAGAATACCATCATGGAATACACAGAATACCATCATGGAATACACAGAATACCAGCAGTTATGCAAAATACATTTATCAAAAGACATAAGTAGAAAATATAAGGCGTATAAATGCACATTATAAAGCAATAGCAATAATTGTATTAACTATATGCAGTATGTGCAACGCTAGAAACATATACAAAAATAGGTAAGCTTCTGGTCTGTCTGGTGTTACCCATGTGGCACCTACATTTATACTCAGTGTCACATGGGTAAAGTATTGGACTGTGAGGCCTCCCATGCTAATTGCTGCTGCTGCTGTGATGGTGATGGTGGAGGAGTCCATGTATCTGCAGGCATGTGACTGGATACAGTCAAACATAAAGAAAGGGAGGTGTTGGTACTGCTTGGTCTAAACTGCCTCTTGGCACACACCACCATTAGAGGAGAGTGCCAGGCAAACAAATTTTTTGTTCTGATGAAATCCCTTGATTGAATTAGTTAGGACAAAAGTGCTAAATACAATACATTCTTATAAAAATATTTGCTAGATGCTGGTGGTTTGCCTTGCATTCTCCGTTGGACCTGGCTGCTTTTAATTTGGTCCCTGGTATATTGCTGTAGTTACCACATTGTATATTTGGTTATGGGACCAGTAATATGTTGGCATGGATGTTATAATCTTGCCAGAGGCAAAAAGTCCTACTTCTGTCCCATAACATCAGGCAAATGTCAGACATCACAAGACAGAGCCCCTATGAGCTGTTAAACACCATGTGCACATTTGTCCAGCAAGAGGTCATCCATCTGGTCCAAATGCTGCAGTAGCAACCAGACTGACTGCATTCTGGAGGCACTGGGGTACTAGAGAGTGAACAACCATGTCTAGAAAACAAAAAATGGCACAAAGCATAATGCACATGATAGTCCAAGTACAACAGTAGGTAACATTGCCATGTAGGCTATACATACTAGACTGCCTCTCCACATGCTAACTGTATGTTAATATTCAATACATAACTTATGCCTGAGATAAAGTAACATAACAAGGCAGAGGCATTTGCAGATAGCATGCTCATATCACAAAAGTAGCCTATACAGAGATCTGTGCAATGTGGCAATGAATGTGCATCAGAGGAATAAGCAGGAATCTTCATAAAGACACATGGGAGGTTTCACAGCATTTTTTTCCATATTATTTTTGTCATAATGCCTGACAGTTATCAAACCTCCTCCAACTAAACTTGAGAGCATTTGTTTCTAAATGGTAAGGAGTTTCCAGAACCATAGAGGTGATATCCATATACAGGTGCCATTATTCAGGCAACCATCAGGGTTTCTTATGTCCTCAATGACATCCCAGCTATAAGGATATTTGAATGGCTTGAATAAACCTGTGGGTGGGTGTAGAAGCTACATGTAGCTCCACAGGGACACAGAACACCCTTTCCCTCTGAAGATATGGTCCGATGGATTTATTGATAAGGACTACAAACAGTGGCTTGTTGGACTGGAAGTCTGCCCCAGAACATCTATGCAATGTCAGCTCCTCCTCTGATGGACTGAAGCATTATGTGTCTTCTTCTGTCCACACCCCTCCCACCCTCAGGATTTGCATGCTCATCCTTCTCTGCTATCAACATCAAGCAAGCAAGGCTCTAAACAAGCTTGGGTCAACTAAACTGTAGTCAGGGCTGTATCTCTTTAAGCCACCTTAGATGTCACAAACAGCTGCCCAACATGGCATGGGAAAGGCATTATACTGCCAAATGAAAACTATGTCAACACTTCACAGGCCCATTGTGTAATGTGGTGTATACAAAGCACACAGGACAAAGCTGCTGGTAGGAGTGCTACATTCATGCACTGAAGGCAGAACTGTTTCAAGCTGTTAAACACAGGTATATTTTACTTCTATATCTCAAGTAAAGAAACCACTTACCAAGGGGATGTGGGTGGTGCTCCTCCCACTCCTGGTAAGTAACCTCATTATTTTTATGGCCAACTTCATCTGTGGGGCAAAGAACACACAATACGTAGGTAAACAGCAGGACATGCATACTTGTTGTACTACTACTTTATGGGGATATTAGATAGATATATAGCTAGATACATACATACATGCATACATATGTGCATATATTATTTTTATTCTACCACTGGCACTGACTTCAAACTCTTGCATGTCAGCTACCCGATAGTCCCATCTTGGAAATTCCCACTTTATGGAATTGCCCTAGTTTGACCAAGTCCTGTGAGAGGGTCCCTCTTCCAGCAGAGCCCTGCAAACAGAAAGGCCTTTAAATACAGCATGTAACTTCTCAATGTTCTCTTCACAGTGTACCTCCAATTGGGAAGGGGACAGGTGAGCCAAAGTCAGTGGCTCCAAATTGAAGTTTTCTTTCCCTGTTCCTCAGTGGACTCATATTATATCTATAGGCTGAATGGGCAATGAGGTGTGGCCTCAGAGGACATGCCCACCCAAGGCCCTAGAGCAGTTACACCTCCTCAGGTATTCTGCATGCTCTGCCCAATAATTGTTCCAAGGCCTGGCCTTCACAAGTGTGCAACAAACAGTCCACCCACATCTGTACTGTCAAAAGGTTTGACACACTGGTTGTATATGTGACAATGTGCATCCACTGGTGTGACTGTTGGTTGGCCAACCCTGTCAGTCATGTCCGGTGGAGCACGGTCACTCTGACAGTTCACCACTTGGTCTTCTATGGTGTGCAGTAGCTGTTTGTGTATGATTTTGAGGTGGCCCTTTACAGACAGAGATCCACATGCCACAATCTCTCTGAGTGCCATACTACAGTATAGCAGATGCACTTCCATATGTTGTGATTCACAAAGGTTGATGGGATGGAAGGCCCATTGCACATGCATGCACACAGCATTGTACTTAAATTTTCACATTCTTTTCCATATCTGCACTGGTTCAATTGCAGCTTACTACAGAGTAACTCATACCTCTTAGCTGTTAAGATTTTCACAAAATGTCCAGATTTTTGCCTAATATTTTTGGTCTACTCCTCATAAACTTTGATGTTTTCTAGCAAATCACTGAGAAGATCTGAGGACTGAAGTCACTAAATAATGACATACATTTGAGATTCAGACTTAAAAACCTTCAGAAAATGTATATTAACACAAACTTTGTTACTCTAGCAACTTTCTATGTTTATAAGAGCAATATTTAAAATATGTCCCTATTTTTGGGCCTTTGCCCCCCCCCCCCCCATTTTGTCAGACTTTGTCCAGATTTCTTGCACTAAGAGGTTGAGAGGTATGCGGTAACTTCATATTGAAGACTTCATACACAGCTTGAAATCCTATCAAATATGTTTTACCACACTGACATGATGTTGTACTGCCATGATGTATCTGTCCTACATTTGCATGCACTGTTTCACTGCACAATAGATTGCTCTATTATGTGTGTTCTTTTGCATCTTCTCTTGTGTAGTGGCAATTAAGAATCACAAGTTAAATTACAGTATACAAGAGATACAGGTCTTAATGGATGCCTTCCAGAGGAATAGACCATTTCTCATGGAATGAGAAGGGGAACCATGAAGAGAGGCGCAAACGTGAATGCAGGGGGTGGCAATGAAAGTGTTATGATAGAGGATCATATCAGAACCACAAACCAATGTCTTTGGGCAAAGAACAGGACAGTACCACTGCAAGCATCCTGCACCATGGGTACACACTTATTACAGATATAATGCATATGGAGTATGAGAAACTACTGCTGGCCTCTTTTTCAGAGGTGTCCATCATGGGTATCCCTGGTCTCTTTTGGTTGGGGCTCCTCATGGAGGGTGTGAATTATATAGTCATGCCATCTGTATATTTTATTTTACTTTGTTTATTTGTATTTGTTTGCTAGGGTAGAGCACTGTTTTCCATGGACCTTTCTCAGACTTATCCAGGGAGCACTGTCTGGGTAAGTGATTTGTTCAAAGTCACACAGTTTGGCAACTGAGGCTGCGGTAATCAAACTCTGGACCACTAGACCACAGTAAACAGCTTTTTAACAGCTCTTTCACATGCCAGTGTATGCTACGTCCTCCACATTAGTAATACATCTTTCTTACTCCACAACCAATGGGCTATTATTTATAATATCACATATATGTTCCCAAAGTTGGATTTTTTCAGCACCCATTTTATTTGGTTTACATACCACATTGACAATAAATGGCATATATAGTCATCTCAGATCTACAAGTAAAATGGCTCCTCAAAATTAATTTCTTAGAATGAAAAGTTTGTGTGACTCCCACTAGGACCATATAGCATACACTACACCCAGAATATTGGTACAGGTCCTTGCACTAGAACCTATTACTGACACATGGTACATTAATGACAAACATTCCTCCTCAATTCTCAACTCTCTTTTGTAAGAAAAATGAGTCTAGGAGGCAAAAATCATTTTAAGATTCTAATTAGACATCAACATTCTCAAAATTTAGAGGATAATATCTTGAAATGTATCAGAAGAATTGTAAGCGTTGTGACAAAATGCATCTTGCCACTTTCCTGTAAGTTAACATGAATGAGATTAACATCTGTAAATACAAGTACCACTTGCCTTTTAACCCTGTTTAGTGTTGACTCAAGTGTAGACCCTGGTAAACAAGTGACTATTCTTATATGTTTGCTAGGAGAGGGATGTTTAACTTAGCAATGACACCTGTAACTCTCTTTCAGGTTCTTCTAGTGGAAACTCTGTGTCTCCACCCCATCTCCATGATGTGTATGTCCAGGGCAGGCAGGCAGGGTGGTGCAATGTCCAAAGCTGCTGCAAGCACTGCTGATAACATACAAGACTGGCAACAGAGTGGGGCAGTCTACCCTGTTATACATACTACAGAAAGGCCTACCTCCAGTGATGGTAGTAATGATAGGAGTTCTACTGGCAACATGAAACAGGCTATGAAATTACACAAGGACTGCCCTACATGGGTCTATGCAACATACTCTGTTGATGACAATCCCCCACCTGTATGAGGTCCACCATACCCCCCCAAAGCCAAACATCTCAGACAGCTATAGAATTAAGTGATGGTCACTAATAATCCATTATTTCCAGTTTAAAGTATAATACAAAAAGGAAAAATAAAATATTTCAGACTACTTAACAAGGCATTCTGTTATAGCCACAGAAAATGGAAAGTGCTAATATGTTTGCTAAGTAGGCAGGCCCAACAGCACTGGCACTATCACTGACTGAATTAGAGACAGAAAAGATATAATATTATAGCATATCAAATAATTCTGCATAGATTATACCTTGTATAAGAAAACTAAAAACAATGGTTATGCTGAGATAACACACATATAAAAGTGTAAGAGTATGACAATAGTATTGGTTAAGAGAAGGTATATAAGAGCAAGACTGATTGTACCCAAATAACTATTGGAAAAAAATGCACTGAAATAGTTCATGAAGTCCACCATGGAATTGTAAAAAGGTTGATCTCCACAAATGGACAAGATGGTTTATAAGATCCTAAAAGTTTGCTTATAAAGCAAGACTAATATATGGTTCAATAAAACTGCACCTGCTAAAATGTCTGACCTACACAAATCAGAACTGACAAATATCAACATAAACTTTTATAGCTCATTTTACACTATAGATTATGACTGATGAATTTTCAAGATTCACATTTGTACTGCCTATTTCTCATCAGTACATGCAGTAAAACTAGTTGTAGTTATATATTTTCAACAAGCACACTGCCTTACTGGCATACAGGTAATAGTGCCCTGCTACCCTAAATCTGGCAATCTACCAAAGCTCAGAACTCCTGCCCCTGCCTGTCTGTGAGTTTGATGGACCAATCACCTGAGAGCACACAGATTCAGACCCACAGACAGGACCCTTTCAGTTTTCTAGTACCATAATAAAAGAAGGAACTCTGAGAAGACTGCCCCTTACTCGGGATTTTTCAGCTGATGTGTTCAGATAAGAAACCCTTTTGGGTTTTATTTCCTCCTTCTGCTTTTTTTCTCTCAGTGCTTGAGTAGTGTATTCTCATGTTTTTTTGTTTTTTTTTTTTTATTAGAAATTTTGTATATGTTTTCATTTTTATTTTGGCTAGCACAGTAAGGCCTATGCTGTTGATTAAATGCTTCATTTGGACGTTTTGACAGGAAAACTTGCTGATATTTCAGTTTTCTTTGAGGTTATGATTATTTTGTTGACTGAGTAGGATTATAGCATTTTAAATTATTTTTTTCTATGAGATTGTGATTTTTGCACCATTTTGTATGTTAAACATTTCTGACAGGACTTTTTCATCAGTTTATGATTTATTTCTGTATTAGGCTGTTTCCATTAATTTTGATTGAAACTAGCCTTTTTTTCACAAAACCAGGAGACTTTTGTACATGTATTCTGTGCCTGGAACTGTGTTACTGAATCTAGTTTTCGGGCTCTCAACCCTTCATCAGCATTACACAATATACAATTTACATCATTTAAATAGAGGAACAGTTAAAATCACATGATCAACCAGCCTTAATTTTAAAAGGGAAATGTTTAAAAACATAAAAATGTGTATAGACAAATAATATAGTGTAAGTCATATATTATATATATAAAAATATAAATAATGTTTTATAGATTATTCAATTGACGTTTAGCTTGTGTAATGCTGATGAAGGGTTGAGAGCCCGAAAGCTTCATTAAAGTTCTGTGTTTCTGTGACTACTGTTGTTTCTTAGAGAATTGTTCTATCTACGTGTTCAGTATTACTGAATCTAGTGTCATTTTATTCAGTGTAAGGTTTATAACAGTAACCCTACAAAAATAGACTTCAGATTGCTATTTAGAGGGAGAATAGTGGGGTCTGTCCATTTTTACTGGACAGACAGTGCAGCCAGTATATGGTATTGATCTGGCTAATTTTTTTGTTCCCTGACTTCATGGACTCAAATACAGTGTACCCCCACCATCCCCATCTAGCATTTGTGCATCTAAAAACATGTCCAGGTCTGAACCAGTGCCTGGTTCAGGTACAGGAGAACCAAAATCTTTAGGTGCAGGGGAATTCTGGGGTTTGGAATCTGTTGCCAGTATTGATATATCTCCCCAGGGATTCTTCCATTAATGTAATGCATGCAAAAGAGACATGTCACAGGGCAACAGTCTCTGACTATGTTTACACCTGAGTTGGTGACTATTGCTAGATTCTTTGCTCAGGTAGTAGAGTATAGGGTGCAAACCCAGGTTATTAGTAATGCTAGTGCTCACAGCTCCATTCAAGCATCCAGGGATTTTGATTTTGAAAAGGATTCAAAGTCTGATGTTTCAGAAGTGCCAGAGTTATATCACTTAGTTTCCTCTGAGGATGAATCGCTGCAGAAACCAAAACAGGTGTTTTCTTTTTCTCAAATGCTGGCTAGATTTAATTCAATGGTGAGCAATCTTCAGCAGTTTCTGAGGTCAGCAGGGTATATAATCCTTTGGAGGATGAGACCCAGGACTTGTCAACCTTCCATCCATTAATTCCAGTGCTGGAAGATGTTTTTAAGAAAAGTAGTAATTTTCCTCTATTGAATGAGCCTTGCCTAAAAAAAAATTAGTGGGTGCTCGACCATGCCTGGTCTCCAAGCCCCATTGCTGCGCATCAGCTGTTGTGTCTCTAGTGACATCTTCCAACAAAAAGACTATGTCTTTATCAAACCCAATCCCCTCAGATAAGTTAGGGAAGTGGCTAGAATCTCAGGAAAAGAAGATGGCACAGTCCAGCACTTTAGCCTTTGAGATGTTTAACTACCAGTGTTTTATGCGGAAATTTGTGATTCGGTGTCTGTATATTTTACTACATCAGTACCTGCTGAGCAAAAAGTCTGTATCAAAATATTGTGTCCAGGCAATCTTAGTTGTCCCTTCTAATGGTATTGGCCAAGAGCAATTACCACAGGCTTCCTCACACTCTGCATTTGCTCACACAGTCTCAGGGTGATTGATGCACCCCTGTTTGGAGCAAATACTACAAATAGCCTGGGTGATTAAATTTTGACTTTATTTAAGCAGTTGTTTCATAAAAATGTGCAGTAGGTTTTAAAGGAAGCCAGAAAGCCTGCTACTAGAATATCTTACATTTACAAATGTATGGTGGTGCCTAAACGGAAACAGAGGTTCCTTTGAGATTAATATCCCTCTAGTCTTGAAATATTTGTGCGCTATTTCATGATGGCTTATTGTATACATCCATTAAGGTGCATTTAGTGCCTGTCTCTGCTTGTCTGGCAATGGAACCTCCTCGTTCTTCACTTTTGATAAAACAGTTCATGAAAGGAGTATTGTATATAAGAACTCCTCGCAAGAAAATTCCTCCTTTGTGGAATCTCAACTATGTACAGGAAAAATTGACCTCACCACCTTTTGAAACTGCTGCTCAAGCTGATCTGAAGTTCTTAACATAGAAAACTGTTTGCTTATTGCTCTGACAACTGCAAGGTGAGTCCCTGAGCTGCAAGCTTTCATGGTGGGACAACATTACCTGATTTTCCAGAGGGGTAGTTTTTTTATGCACTAGCCCTTAATTCATGCTAAAAGTGGTCTCAGAATTCAACTTCAGTCAATCTATTAACCCCCCCCCCATGTTTTTTTCAGAACCTAAAAATGTCTATCTTCATCAAGAGGAAGAATAATGGGGACTGGTCACAATAATTATGTATATGAGCCTCTTATAAGCAGGTACTGTAAGCCTTTTTTGTTATACACGAGAATATTTGCCTTTCATATTATATGTCAGGAGATAACAAACCCCGTAAAAGTTGGCACAGTCTCTCATATTAAACATGATAGACTGGAAAAAAGTTTTGTAATAAAGCTTTCATATTTGTCTTCAATGAATATGAGCCCCATTGATGCAGACACAGCCTGTCATTTTGCATGTGTTACAAAACAGAGTAATAAAGTCTGGTGACAGCCTCGTAAAAGCAGACATTTTCAATGTTCAAAGTGTAAACCACACAATTAGATGGGCCTGATGAAGCTCAGGTGAAAGTGTTTTCTTAAAATATAGTTCTGTAGTTGTAGTTCATAATGGCCTGTCATGTTTTGTTTGTTAGAAGTTAAAAATAAAAATAAAATAAAATCTTTTAACTACGAATGAGGTTCCACGGGCTGCTGAACTGGTAAACCCTTTTGTGGGTATTTCTGGAATATTCAAATAAAGGACTAACCTCTAAGCTTTGGTACTGGCTCCTTGTTTTTCCATCTCCCAGATTTTCTTCCAATCAGCTCCTATGGACCCTACCACCATTAACTGCCTTTAAATAACTGACCTGTTGAATGTAATGTATAAAAACAAGAATGCTCATCCATCTACCTACTTAATTGAATAAACTACTTGAAACTTCAACAAGGTGTCTTTATTCCTCCCACAGGGAGGATATCAGAGAGAGAGAGAGAGTCTCCTAGATCTGCTAGCTAAAGTGCTTTTATCTGGACTTATGCTTTATGCTCTACTTCTTGCTAGTCTGTCACCCTCTGGGTCACAGGTAGGATACCAGACTTAACTTGAGCTCTCTGGATTACCTCTGTCACTTAGAAATAAGGGGGACAGGATACTTCATACCTTGGATGTGCATTGGCAACTCAGATATGACTTTGACAGAACACAGCCCTTCAGGAAGGCTGAAAGCCTTTTTATTTCCTACACAGGGATAAAGAAGGCTCAGCCTATTTCTAAGCAAAACATTGCATGTTGGTTGTCCACTGATATTGTTTTTTTTGTTATACTCACCATGGCAGAGTGAATCCAGGCAAGGTCAAGGCGCAGTGTACCAGGACCTTTCTCTCTTCAATGGCTTATTGGAAAAGAGTAGACTCTAAAACTGCTGTACAGGCAGAAACTTGGTCGTCTGTCCATACCTTTATGAAGAACAAAAAGCTGGGTGCCTTTTCTAAATCCCAAACAATCTTCACTAGGACCATTCTCCATGAGCTCCTGGACCCTTATCCTTCCTCCTTCCAGGTTGGGTAAGCTTTGGGAATCTACCCATATGACAGTAAGGCAGTGTGTTTGTTGAACATAGTACAGTTACATTACTTACCGTAGACGTTCATAGAACACACACTGCCTTACTGGCAGTACCCACGCAATATTCTCCTGTTTGGATATACACAGTTTGGTGTTAAAGTTGCCACTGAGTTATGCTCAGCAGAGTGTGTGTGTGTGTGTGTGTGTGTGTGTGTGTGTGTGTGTGTGTGTGTGTGTGTGTGTGTGTGTGTGTGTGTGTGTGTGTGTGTGTGCACGCGTGCACACATGTGCATGTGTTTTTTGTTTTGGAACAGTAGGTGTTCACAAATTTGCATTTTCATTTTCTCTTCCTCATGGACCACAGAAAACTGAAAGGGTCCTGTCTGCCTGTCTGAAAGGCAGTCTCTGTGCTCTCAGGTGATTGGTCCATCACACCCACAGACAGGCAGGGAGAGGGGCTCTGAGCTTTGGTAGTCTGACAGAGATGGCATAGCAGGGCACTTCTACCTATATGACAATAAGGCAGTATGTTCTATGAATATCTACTGTTAAAGGTAAGCAGGATTTATGCAACTGTACTTTCTAGTTCTAGTTCTAGGCAGATTTTTCACTTTGCTGTGTTGTGAAATCTAATGACTCATGAACATCCATTATAAGTTGTAATCCCAGTGTATCTTACACTAGAGATGCCAGATTTTTGATCTAGTGGAGATGTGTGGGCAGCAATTATTTGCTGCGTCCCTGATGATCAGGCACACTGGTACAATTGTTGTTTGCAGGGTGACTCCCTACCACCTCTGGAAGTCCAGTGCTGTGGTTGATAGCATTAGGCACAAGCTGCTGAATGATCAAACAAAAGGCCAATAAGCAAAAATCACTATGTTTTAACCCCATTATTCTGTAGTGAGCGATTGGTGAACACACTGATCTATGCTCTGTAATGGAATTCAAACCAGTGTTTGAAGGAAAAGATTTCAGTTTTGTCGCTTGCAGTTTTTCACCCAGCATAGTCGGTCACACAAGTATGTGGCTGATTCAGTAAAGTCTTCAGCTTGACATTTGTTTTTCATAAAGAGTCTGCCTTGTCAGTGTGTCACTCCTACTATGTCCATTTACCAAAACCTCTACTTTCATGTCTATGGTGCTTGTGGTACACTTTATCATTCTGGAGTATTAGTCATGTCATAGTGCTCTGTACGTGACAGCAATAGGTCAGAATAAGTCCAAAATGCTAATCCCCCCGTGAGGGCAACAAATCAGCTGGAAAATGATTTCCTTGCAGCCAAGTCTAACATATGTTTGTGTTAATAAATTACATGTAAATTCCAGGGTCCATTTCACAGAGGAGTAATTAAAATCACCAGCTGTTATGTTTTGCTTATTAACCTGAATTGAAGAATATTCTGATAGGAGTCTTTCATTATCTTTTATTATGCTGACTGGGTGATTAATACATGCAGTGTAGTTGAAATATAGTGAGACAGTAGTTTAATTTAAAAATACATTTCAGAAGGAGAATCTACTTTAGCATATGACTTCTACCTAATAAAAACAGACTTTCTTTGATGGTTTTTAAGTTTTCAGGACTTTTATGCATAAACAAGTTTGATAAATTTTAGAATAAAGTTTGAATAACAATGGCTATAAAAATTAAGTATGAAAATGGATACAGCACATTTTGACAGAATTAGCCTTATTTCAACTATAGTTCTAAAGCCGTAGGTAATGTAGTCACCAACAGACAGCACAGATGGCCTCCCAGTAAGCGTTTATTAGCAGATCATGTAAAGAAACTGGGGATACAGCTCATGATAAGGAATAACATTTGCAGGATCAGGCTTAACACTAAGGGTTTTAAAACTGATCTGAAAGCTGGATTGCAAGACTCATGCCTGCAACTGATTGTGGGTAGTAAATGCAGGAACAGTATATAAAAAGTAGTAGGTTTGCATTATCTTATACATAACATGTGGAATGGAGAATTCTGATTATCACAGCCAGTAGATTAAAATATTGACAGGACATGAGCACAGGGAAGAATAAAAAAATAAACAATTAGCACAGGAAGAGAGTGATATTGCATTAAGGATAGCACTTAATGGCAAGAGGTTTGTGGGGATGGGACTAATGAAGAATACAACATGCAGTACAAACTGAAGCCCTTCCAGGCTCAACTCTCTCAGAACCAAAACACCAGAAATGATTGTACTACATGTCTTCAAAACAGGAAATACCACATTCCTTTTCACTGGACATATCATAGTAATGGGGGTGCGTATAGAAAAACAGCATTGTGTGTGGTAAAAGTAAACATACACAAAACAACCTTTTATCCCATGGTCAACAGGCCCTGCACCCTACCCTATGCAGAGGGCTGTATCTCCTGCAACCACTATATATATATATATATATATATATATATATATATATATATATATATATATATATATATATATATACTCTCCATACTCATAATAAGCCAATTCATAAAATAAAATCCCCTTTTCAGTACAGTGTATTCATCAAACCAGGGTACAATCCATATTCAGTTCTGCTTTGATAAGGACAATGATGAAGACATTTAATATCCAGACATTAGGATTTACAGAAAATGTTGAGAGGTCAATGTGTGCAAGGCACACATGATGGCAACAGCGAACATTTTTGAAAATTAGCAAAAATAATACATTTTGTTCATTAATTTATTTTTATTTTGTGTACCTCTGGACATGGTAGTCATTTAGTAAGATTAACTTTTTCTGCTCTATTGCCATAAGTAGTAATTCCTTCATCATTTTATCTTTACTTACAGAACATTTGCATTTGCAACACAAGCCTTTTTCTTAACTATTCAAGAGCTACCATTTCCAAACCTTTACCATTAGACAGAGTTTGCAAACACGGAATGACATTAGTGCATGTATTATGTATAAAACAAGTAAATATATTTTTCACCTATTTGCACTGAGTTGTATTTCCTTCTACAGTTAGGTATTGCCAGGCTGGTTATCCACCAAATACAAATATCCACCAGATGGCGGTGTGAACCATTTCTACCAATTAGGAAGGACAGCATTGTCCTCTTTCCCTTATATCCACTCCTCAACTTAATTCCCAGATTCAGGGCATCAGTGAGGAAGTACAGTGCGTGTCTATTAATAGGGTGGATATAAGTGGCCAAACTTTTTCATCCTGAACCATATCTTCTATTAGGCCCTTCATTACATCACTTGTATCAAGACATAAGAAAAATACATGTAATTCACTCGACAGCAGCTAAAGGCATAACAATCCAAAAGCAAGACAAAAAAATGCAGTATCTTCAAACTCTGAAGAAGTCTCTATGTTCTTTTAAATGAGACGAAAGTGCTAACTGGAGGTTTATTTGTGTTCATGTGGAATAAAGTGCTTGGTTTCCAGTAGATACTGCATTTTTTTGCCTTATATATGTAATTCAAACGGATCCCCTTGAGAAGCTTGAAGTTTCAAAACTTCAAACTTCAAAAGGCAGAGACCATAAGATCGATGTTTTGAAACTTCGAACATTTTGAATGGAGATTGCCGTACAGCATGGAACAGGTAGTGCAACATCAGAGTTGGTATACTTAATTAGCGGGGAGCGGGGGTTGCAGGGGGGTTTGCCCTCTGCAAAAACATAACATTTTTTTTTTATTATTAGGTTTTCGAAGTCTCAAGACTTCGATCTTATGGTCTTGGCCATTTGAAGTTCGAAGTTTTGAAACTTAGAGCTTCTGAAGTAGATCCCATTCAAACATATCTTTTTCATATACAGGATAATCATCCTTAATGAAAGTAAAAAGAAGAAGCAGCAAAATATTTCTGCAGTATTTCATGATGTCCATCAGAATACATTTCTTTATGTATAGCTACTGTAACCAGCAGAATCTCCCTTTGACTGGCTCAGTCAGAATAATATGCAAGAAGCTGTATCATTTGTTCAGTGTCAGTTTACAAATCACCACTTGTAAAAACTTAGGATTCATATGCAAACAGTCTATTCTTGCAAAAGACAAATAAGAACATTCTGAAACAAAACATTCCTGAAGTACATAAATCAAATGCAGACTTAAAAACTAAAAATATCTATTTTCCCCAGCAGGAAACACAAGCCACTAATCGCAACAGTCTGAAAAGAAGCCAGTTTCAGTTCTTTAAAAGCAAAATTCTGGGTCATTGTAGAACTTGACTACAGACTGGAGATTTATTTGAAGAACTGAAAAAAACATAAAAGACCTCTAGGTGAGCATGCTACATCAATCAAGCCAAGGCTTTCAACACTATTCTCATCCTGGTATTATACAGCAGCTAAATATGTTAAAAATAAATCAACTCATATGTAGTAAAATGGATAGCAAATTGGCTAAAAGATATAATCTACACATTGCAAGTTGCACTAGTCTCATTAGAATCCATGAAAGTCACCTGCGGTTTCCCTCAGGCCGTTACTCTGCAGATCTCCAAACAAAAAGCCAAGACCTATTTTTCTAAAAGTTTGCCAGCAACTGCAAACTGGAGATTGCTGTAATGTCTCCCTCTGACACTGAAGCCCCCCAACATGAACACACCCTGAAAAACTCTTGGTGTACTAAAAATGGGCTCAGATGAAATATTAAAAAGTGTAGTATTGCCACTTTTGGCAGACAATGCCCTCTCCCTTGTCATACTCTGTAGGCAACACATCACGTCAAAATGCAAATGTAGTCGAAGTGCTAGAAACTTTAGTTGATAACTCAGCTCTCAACTGTCCAGATTTTCTCAGAATGTCCAGATTTCTGGCTCGTATTTTTGGTCTGTTCCTCATAAAATGTGTGGTTTTCTGGCAAATCACTGGAATGATCTGAGGATTGAAGTAACTAAATAATGACATATATTTGAATTTCACTTGTCAGCTCATTCATCAAATGTATGCTAAAACAAACCCTGTTACTGTAGCAAATTTCTATGTTTATAAGACCAGTATTTAAAATATTTCTGAACCTTTTTTGGGCTTTGTCCAAATTTCTTCCACTAAGAGGTTAAAAGGTATGTTGGTAATTCCCTTTCTTTTGACAATCATGTGACAGTGGCTGTCAGGAAATCCTTTTATTTAACACAGTTAATTCTCAAAGAAATATCTTCAAGGCCTAAAGAGGTAGTCACTCTCCTATGCTCAGCATTAATCAGATCAGTTATTAACTATAATGCCCTCTCTGTTATGCACCTCATTAAACATATCAGATAATTAAAAATACCTCAAAGGTTCCTAATCAAAAAAATTATAGGCCTAAAAGTCCCTGAGCTATCAAGAGAGGCTGAAAGCTCTGTCTCTTTATTAAGTGCCCAATAAACTTTTGAGGGGAACATCTGTCTTGTTTACCCTGTCATAAGAGACCTGGTTGTTTTGGATCTCCTGTATCTCTGCAAGACAAATGACTCCACCAAAGCTAGAAACAAAGACATAAATATTCACCAGCAGGTGAATAAACCATGGTGGTGGTCTGGTTTATAACTCTGCACCTCCCAAACATCTGAAACAAACTCCCCTTGCATGTTAAGCAGCTTGACTTATTATCTTCCTTTAAACATAATCTCAATGACTGGAAAAGTTTTCACAAATTTACCACAGGATTGTCTGGTATGGTCCTCCTGGAGAAAGGAGGTGTGGAAGACTGAGGGGGGGTACTGGTGAGGAGAGAATGGTCATGATGAATGATTTATTTATCGAATCAGGAATTTCAATTGACATATATAATTACATGTTATGTTTAACCCGCCCCTTACACCTGTAATATTCGGGATACCAAAAATTCACAAGGATTTGTTGAATCCACCACTTCGACCTATAGTCAATGGCAGGAATTCTATAACCTATCCCATTGCCAAGTTTGTGGATACAAAATTAAAGAAATATGTAGAGAAAATTGATCATATTTGTAAGGATTCCTGGTCATTTCTAAAGAATATCCGTGAATCTGGATGTGAGGACAGTACCATTTTATTAACAATAGATGTAAAGGACCTATACACAGTAATTCCGATAGATATAGGCATAGAATGGGTGTCTAATCTGATACGTTCTAAAGGGGCTACAGAAAATGAAATTTATCTCCTTCAGGAATTACTGGACGCAATACTTATTAATAATTACTTCATGTTCAATGGGCAGTATTTTTTACAGAAAACAGGGATGGCCATGGGGTCCCCCTTTGGTGCCAGTTTTGCAAATTTGGTAATGGCACAATGGGAATCCATGCACATTTTTAATAACAACCCATTCAGGACCAACATTCAGTTTTACACTCATTTCCTGGATGATGTTTTCATTATATTTGGTGGATGTACGGATGATATTTTAAACTTCGTCTCTTATTTGAATGATACAACTGTTTTTTTTTTTTAATTCACCTCCAGTTTTGCCCCTGACAGTATTAACTATTTAGATGTTGAATTATATAGAAATGGAAATGATTCCTACTTTAAGGCATGGATCCACAGGAAAAAGACATATTCAAACTCATTCTTGCATTTCACCAGCTGTCACCTTTTACGTCAGAAAAGATCAGTGGTAAAGGGACAGCTGGTGAGAGCTGCTAGAATGGTGTCAGAAGAAAATGAATTTAAGTAGGAATGTTTAGTATTGTATGACATGTTTTTGAGGAGGGGATACCCTGAGTATTTTCTTAATGAAATAATTCTTGAGGTTCAGCATAACAGGACCATTGGCGAATATAAACACATTCTATCTTTAGATTTAGATATTGGAGGCACACAAATGGAAGTGACTGCAAGTAGGAACAATACACCTAAATTGGCTTTCATCATGACTTTTAGTTTAGATGCCCCTATTGTTAGAAATATACTGTGGAACAATTGGGACCTGTTGAGATCAGGCACTGTTTTGATGTCCATCATAGAACCGTTCCCCAAGATAACTTACAAAAGGGGGCCCAACCTTAGGAATTTATAGGAAAACAATGCTAACAATTCTGTAAGAACAGTGGGCATGTATGTGTGAAAGTTGTCCCTATTGCAAATTCATAGAAGTGGGGAGCACTTTTAATATTAGAAGGAAGAAATTTAGTATTAAGGGTAGATTTAATTGCCTCACTAAGGGAGTGATGTACCTGGCAACCTGTGATCCTGTCCATGTTTTTACATAGGTAAAACGGACTGTAAATTAAAGGATAGAATATACGAGCATGTATACAGCATTAGGAAAGCAAAGTTGGAAAATGCATTAGCCAAACATATACATGAATGCTCTGACCATGCCTTTGTATTTAGGATTATAGACCAGGTGCATTTCAACCCGAGAGAGGACCCCATGAGCTTATTGTTGGAGCTCAAGGAGCTCATGTGGGAAATCAGACTGAATTCCTATAACCCTCTGGGTTTGAATGAGAAAATATCCTTACCCTGTCTACTGAAATTAAAAAGTATTCAGAGATGATAGTTTCATCCACCCAATTTGGGTGTTTGTATTAGTATGCCTCTGTATGTAATGTAATGTATAATTTATTTATTTATTAATAATACAACAATAACAACAAAATAAGCATTTTATGAATTTATTTAACAGCTGTATTAATTATTTAAAAAAAAAAGTTTTTAGATAGACCTTAATGGTTACTTTTAAACAGTGCATTTTGTTGATTTTTATTATACACATATTTTATACTATTTATATTTGTTTTTATATTTGTATTTACACAGTGTTACACATATATTATCTTTCCACCATTCCCTCCCCATCTTGCCAGATTATGTCATATTCAATCATTTTTGATCTTTGAGTATTTGAAGGTGCAAGATTTGATTTTAATATGTATGATATTTTTAAATGTAAAGTGAATCATGTGACATCCATTAGTGTATTTAAGCTGATTTGTTTTATTGCTTAATTGTCTGATGAAGTCCTGCTTATGAGAGCAAGACAAAAGCGTTAACTTTATGGTTTGAATTTTAACATTAAAGGTGGTCTTCATGTTTTCAAGAAGGGTTGGCAGCTTTCTTTTGTGAATATAGTTGTGTTTGTACTTCTTTCAATCAGTTTGTATAAAATTAGATGGAATATTTAAGGAATCTGTAAAATAAAAGAGAGAAGCAAATATGCAAATAAATCATTCTTAGGCCAAGTGAAATGATCTACACTCCATCGAATAGAAAATACCATTAAGATCTTACATCAGAGAATGTACAGCTCTAGTAAATTGTTTCAACATATAATATGTTCACTTTCAATAGCCATGGCTACTTTTGCAATGTTTTTATGTCCAAAGTACCCAAGCCTCTGGTACTCTAACACCATGTCCGCCAAAATATGAGTAATGTAGTACACGGCTTTGCTGATATCCAGCTGACATTAGGAGGAAAGTAGATATGGGATGTTCTTCTGTATGTTCATTGTCAGGGGAACACCTGATCTGTAACAGCCATCAGGGACAGTGGAATTTCAGACTCTTTCATGCATTTAGAGTGACAGAGGGTTAAGTACATCGTCAGATCGCTCTAATATTTGTTTATTTTTCATTAGTACATTGGCCCATCTCCCTCCCTTCTATGTACAGGCTGGATTCTGTGATTGCAAGGGAAATAAGATTTAGCAACATAGGACAAAGGCATTCAGCAGCATGCCAAAGCTTCAGTCTGTTAGTATCATAGAACAGGGGCATTCAGTAACATGCCAAGGCTTCAGTCTGTTAGTATCATAAGGCAGGGGCATTCAGCAGCATGTCAAAGCTTCAGTCTGTTAGTATCATAGGGCAGGGGCATTCAGCAACATGCCAAGGCTTCAGTCTGTTAGTATCATAAGGCAGGGGCATTCAGCAGCATGCCAAGGCTTCAATCTGTTAGTATCATAGGGCAGGGGCATTGAGCAGCATGCCAAGGCTTCAGTCTGTAAGTATCATAGGGCAAGGCCATTCAGCAGCATACCAAGGCTTCATTCTGTTAGTATCATAGGGCAAGGCCATTCAGCAGCATGCCAAGGCATCAGTTTGTTAGTATCACAGGGCAGGGGTATTCAGCAGCATGCCAAAGCTTCAGTATGTTAGTATCATAGGGCAGGGGCATTCAGCAACATGCCAAGGATTCAGTTTGTTAATATCACAGGGCAGGGGCATTCAGCAGCATGCCAAGGCTTCAGAATGTTAGTATCATAGGGCAGGGGCATTCAGCAGCATGCCAAGGCTTCAGTCTATTAGTATCATAGGGCAGATGCATTCAGCAGCATGCCAAGGCTTCAGACTGTTAGTATCATAGGGCAGGGGCATTCAGCAGCATGCCAAGGCTTCAGTCTGTTAGTATCATAGGGCAAGGCCATTCAGCAGCATGCCAAGGCTTCATTCTGTTAGTATCATAGGTAAGACCATTCAGCAGCATGCCAAGGTTTCAGTCTGTTAGTATCAGAGGGCAAGGGCATTCAGCAACATTCCAAGGTTTCAGTATGTTAGTATCATATGGCAGGGCCATTCAGCAGCATGCCAAGGCTTCCTTCTGTTAGTATCATAGGGACGGCCATTCAGTAGCATGTCAAGGCTTCGGTCTGTTTGTATCATAGGGTAAGGCCATTCAGCAGCATGCCAAGGCTTTGGTCTGTTAGTAGCATAGGGCAAGGATATCCAGCAGTAAAACATCCCACCTTTTATACAATGATATATATATATATATATTTATATATATGTATGTCAGTCTTGCAACAGGAAGAAACTACACAAGTTAGAATGAATCAAAATATTCTGCATCTGATGAACATGCAAGATCTCACACTGATTTCAGGAAATTTCATTCATTTAGCAAAAAAAAAAAAAGGTCACACAGCATGCATTTAAAATGAATGTCTAAATGTCCACAAGAGCTGTGCCTCCAGGTAATAATGTTTTTCAGCTGTGCTGACTAAATTGCACTACATCAGACATAGGGCTAACCCTTATCTCCGTAATAACAAGAAATAAGGACTATGTAGGAATATAAGGGAATAAGCAGGAAATAAGAGGAAGACAGCCTCCTAGACCCAGTTCCTCTGAGAAGAAATGGAAGAGTGGTTCTGAGAACCAATTCCTCTGGGCCCTTTACCATGAGAAACAACAAACAAAAGACAACTGGACTTCTTTGTCAAAGATGTGATGACACAGACATGATTCCTGCAAATAGGAGGCATGGGAAATGAACCCATAAAGTGACCTATAATGGGTTGGGAATGCAGTCACTTTTAATCATTTTAAACAGCTTAAGATCATATAGGTCTTCTTCAATGTTATAAACAGCTTGGTCCCATATGAAATCCTGTTCAAAACTGTGATACACATCAAAGGCAAATCATCTCAATGAGGCAGAAAAATCTTCTGATTCGGATATCAAACCTTCATACAGCAAATGTATCAGAAATATATCATGAGTCTAATAAATGTTTTTCTACTTCATCAAAACCAGATAATGTTTTAAAATGATGAGACATCACTTCAGCTTGAGTCCATACCTGGGTATCAAAGAAAGTTAGAATGTGTAGCTTCACAACCTTGGACTAAAAACATAAACAAACAAGGTTTAGCATGCTCCAATACCCTGTATATATGTGTGTGAACACAGACTAGCAAAAAGTATAAAAAGCGTAAGCTCCTTTACTCATGCTCTGGTAAAAATAGATGATCCTTTGCAGAGGACACAAATAAGGTTCCCAGTCCTATCTATAGCTTCAGCTATTTTTACCCATGTCATAATAAATTAACATTTTTTTGCACAGTCTGGGATTTCGTCTGATTTCATTTAACCATGGGTATGCAGTGTTTGAGCATGCTGACCTTCATGAATGTCTCATTTAAATAGGTCATCCCTGGAAGAGCCATCAGGCAATGCCAGTACTGTTCTATAAACAGTTTTCTGCAGGGGATTCTGATACTTTCAAAAGAATGCAGAAATTAAAGCTGAAGTCAACAGCAAATAAGCATCTTTTGGGATACTAAAAGTGCAAGTATTTGTGATTCCGTATTCTCTTTAGGGACTAATACATCTTCACTCATTTCTCCCCCTTGCCATGAAGGACCCCAGTCTTGTACATATACCAGGTGTGGTAGCATCCTCTCACGACTTGCCAGCCATCACATCTGCTGAAACAATGTTTGAGCCATTTCTTGTTCTCTGCATTCTGCATGGAAAGTATTGATTATATTACCTCTGAGCTCCCCTTCCTCGCTAGTCATAACATGGCAGATTTCTCAGATGCAGTTCTGTTCATCAATTCACATTTCATCAGATCACACCTCATCAAGAAATTTTGGTAGTAAAATGAGACTTTGCAAGCACTGCCGATCAATGAGCAGCACAGGGAACATAAGATTTGCCCCACTGCAGGAACCATGGTACTGCTTGAAAGGGAGCTGCACCAGGTAGGATTATAGTAAATTGGGGGGGGGGGGCAGTTCTGACTCAACAATATGTGTGGTTGAGGAATGATTATATACGTATTGTCCCTAGTTCTTTTACATAGTAAAAAAATGTAATTGTTTTTTTTTTTTAATTCATTCTTCTTCTTCTTCTTTTGGCTTTTCCCAGTTAGGGGTCACCACAGCGGATCACCTGTCCTCTCATGATTGGCAGTGGAGGGTTTTTTTTACAGTGTCAAGTTGCCAGCCCAGTGCCCAGCCTTTCACAGAAGGCACACCATACATACTCATGCCTAGGGCCAATTTAGAGTCCAGTCCACCTACAGCATGTCTTTGGGATGTGGGAGGAAACCGGAGCGCCCGGAGGAAACCCACGCGACCACAGGGAGGACATCCAGACTCCACACCGAAGGCACCCCAGCTGAGGATCGAACCAGAAAACCTCTTGCTGTGAGGTGTTGCTTTTTAATTCATTACATCTTAGAAACATCTCCAGATGCTTCTGCAGGTACAGCCTACTGATGCCTTTAGGCATCTAATATAGCCTGTTCATATTTGCATTAATAATTTCAAACTCATATATATCTGACCTAGTATTATTTAAGATATATTAATTGTTCATATTATTTATTTATATTATCATACTTGTCATATTTTTATAAATATTTAAACAATCAATTAACACAGAGTTTGCTAGTTAGCCTCATATGAAAACCCACAGATGTTCAAACTAAATTTCTAGGCCCTATGCATGTAGCTCATATAGTTACTAAGATACTTAAGTTGTTTACAAAATGTTACACAATTAATATTTACTGTGCTTATTATAACTTATAAAATCAGTTTAAAACCTGCAATGTAAAGAACACAACCACTGAAAATGTTTGATTGTGTTGAACAGTATGCAATTTTAAATTCTTTAGTAACCCTTATGGCTCCAGAGATATGGACATTTCTTTGAAATATGAGGCTGTAACCTGATTTTGTCAAAAAGTTCTGAAAGAAGTCATTGAGAATTCAGAGCACAAACTATTACAGATCCACTGGAGTGAATGAGTTAATACCTGGAAGATATGTATACGTTAAACTTTCCTTCTCAAAGTTAGTTCTTTAAATCTCTCCTCATGGGGATTTTGATGGAAATCTGTCACGTGATTTTCACTCTCCTTTCAGTGTCTCAGTATGATTTATCCTGATGGAAGAGGGAGCTATAACAATGGAAATACTCTTCAAAGTGCCTGTCAATCAAGGTTCCAGTAATGGGCAATGAATACTCATTCTCTCACTGATAACATCCCTCTGTGAGTATCTAAGCTTCATGGTAGCTTTCTCAGCTTTTTTATTGCAGTCTTTAACTACCTTCAAGCCATAATACATGATGGCTGGCCTCCTTTGAGTCATTTACATCATTGCATTTCTCACTATGTATGGTGCAGAACCCTGGTTATTCTGTGCCATTATGGCTAGTTATATACTTTTAACTTGTGGGCCCAGCTGCCTCAATTTCATGCCTGCCCACTGTAACATTCATTCATGGCTTTAACATCATAAAGGGCCCACTTCAGCATGTCACATATCCATGCTTCATCCTCACCATCAAAAATGGACAGCACCAACTTTTCCTTGCAGATCTCTACTTCTGTTGTCTCTGCCTCAACTCCGTACTCTGGCTGCCAGCATGAATGCCTGATAGTAAGGAGCCAGTGATGAATCTTGTCAAGCTTCTACTGTTACAACAAACAGTAGTGCTATAGGTGAGATCATCATATACTTCAATTGAATTAGGATTCAGATAAAATCAGCTTTAGCTATACAATATGGGAGTTTCTGCAAATAAAACTACAGGCACCTTTTCTTTACCATCTTAGTCTAGGTATCTTATGCCTGATGCAACCCAAAATTCTAAATGTTTTGCATTAAAGTTATTTGCATGTAACACTTTATAAGCCTTTATTTCATTTCTACACTTAATGTATTTCTTCTGTGGTCTTTTTCATCATGTCTATATCAACCTTCTTTTGATGTATGGCACATGGATAGTTCTGCTTGCACTTCTGAGTGCCCTAACTGTATTCCCTGATTCCTGTAGTCTTCCTCTGATATATTTTTTCTAGTCAACTCTGTGTATTTTTTCAATATGTCTTTCATTTCCAAATGCTGTTTTTACAGTTAAATATAAAACCTGATGTCTGGCAAGAACCAGAACAGTATGTGTGTTGATTTCCATCTATACCAGTTAAAATATCTTCAGTTAACCAACAATATGTACTTGCCTGTTCTCCCTAGAACTGCCTTATGTTCACCTCATATACATCTGAAGTCTATCTTTAGACTCTACTCTCTGTATCCAAAGAGGTGTTTCATGTATTCACAATACACTACAGAAAACAGTACTGTTTCTCATTATCCCTGAGAGATGATTCCCTAGAGTTATTGAAAGTTTTACTCTTCAGTTTTCTGTCAAAACTTAAAACATCTTAATGATTACGAACTTACATATTTACATATTCATAAATGTATACATTGCACAAATTTCCATTCCTTTCCATTATTGTCATACAATCATTGACATCTTACTTTTCATTATTATGGTAAACTTCTATGTTCATTATCTTATTTGGTGCTTCTTTTTCTGCACCCACCACCTAATTTTCTTTAAAATTACTGCTAGTCTCCATTTACCATTAAACATGATTTCATTTAGCCTTTCATTCCAAATGGCCTATACTACATACAATAATATTTTATCTGCTTTTATTAACATATTGCTTATGTTTATGGCTATAATATCCATACATAATCATATCCATATTTATTTAATTTACCTCCTTTATATTTTCAAAGAAATTATCTTTACACAATTTTTCCACAGTTTTGCAACCCTTATACATTGTACGAAAACATGTTTTGTAGTTTCTTTACCATTATATATATATATATATATATATATATATATATATATATATACATATACATATACACATACACACACACACACACACACACACACACACACACACACACATATACACACACACACACACACACACACACACACATACACACACACACACACACACACACACACACACACACACACACACACACACACAAAATTTTTCACTGATTTTTTTATATGGTATATTTCCTTTGCTGGTAATTTATTAATCACTAATCTCCATAAAAATCTTGACATTCTACTTGCTTATTACATCATGCTTTTCATATTTTTGTAGCTTTACCTATTTTCATTTGTTAGTTCAGCCCAAGGATTAACATAGTAATATTGTATTGTGATGTTTTTATACCACACTTTTCTCTCATTTTCTGTTTCATCAATTTTTATTTTCCATAAATATTTTTTTCTTGATAACATCTCATTACTTCATTTAAACATACTTTTCTTCTTTTGAAATTTTTAACATATCCCAATGCCACTTATATTTGTACTTTAATAAATTTACTACTAACTTTTCAAAACAAAACTTTATACACATTCAAAGAAGTAGCATAAACATTTTGGTTTATTAATCTGAAACCTCAATCTCCCTTGTCCATGTATAAGACTCATCTCTTAACTGGATTTAATCTTGAACCCCATATAAAAGAAAAAAAAAATACTTGTAGTATTTCTCTTTCAAAGATAACTGGCAACATGTAGACACTAGCTAAATATGCAGTATTTAACAGCATAACTGCATTAATCAAATAAACTTTTTTTTTACTAAAAATTATTAAAAAATCCAAAAACAACAAAGCTCCTTTATTTCATCTAATATCCTGCTCCACTATTCCTCACTTCCTAACACAGAGATTTCTTTCAATGAGAGATGTATTCATCCTATCAATTCCATATCACTCAGTCCTTTACTTTTTTCCTTATTTAATGTCATGCCTATTATATTTAAACGTTGATGCATATAACATGTAATTTCTTTCATCCAGACTTTATTTCTCATAATCAATATAATGCCATCTGCATAAGTAAACATGAGTGGAATTTTTATCTCTTCATTTATAATACAAGTATCACCTCTCATGTGTAAATTTATATATCTGACTAATGCATTCATAATGTATGCAAATAATACACTACTTATAGGGCATCCCTTATGTATGCCATTCTTTATATCTATTTCTTTGCTGAACCATCCATTGACTAAAACTCTTAATTTATTTTTATTATATGCAGAGCAACATACATTCTTAATTGTCTTACTAATGTTATACTGTTCCATAATTTTCCACAAACGTTCATGTTGTACTGTATCAAAAGCTTTATTTATATCTCCTATCTTGATAATAGTCCCATCAGTCCTGTTTATAATATCATTCACAATTTCTCTTACTATGAACAATAGTTCCTGACATCCTTTTCCCTTTAAATTATATATGCTTCCATAATACTTTTCATTTTACTTTCCATTCTCTTCATGAAAATCATATAATCTGTATTGTTCAAAACTATAGGCCTCTAATTTCCAATTTTATTTTTATCTTCCTTTGTCCATACAAATTTAAGTATGCCACTTCATAAATCTTTATTCATAAAACCTTCATTTAACCATTCAATCATAACTTTTAAGAAGTAATTTTTTCGGCCAATCCATAAAATTCTTATAAAATTGGTATCATATTCCATCTGATCCTGAAACTGACAGTAAATTAACTTGTCTAAGTACCTTATCTAATTCATGTAAGGAAATCTCATTTTCCACTTTCTTATTTTCTTGTTCTGTCAATTTTTAAATGCCATTCATTTTATTATTTTTTGTACTTTATTTCTATCTTGAAACATTTTCATTGTATTATCTATTGTGATATTCATAATGTGTTCCTGAGATCTTCTTACCCACCCTCTATCATTCAATTCTCTCATTATACTATTACTCTCTTAAACTATGTGACTCAAATAAGCTGAAGCATCTCCTTTTTACCTTATAAATAATATCTTTGCTTAAATAATAATTTAATTTTCTCTTGATTCTTTTCATAAATTCTGTATTCAGTCACATAATATTATCTATCATTAGTTTCCAAATCCTTTAAAGCATCCATATACATTCTTTTATCATTTGGTTTTTCCATTTTTCTTATATCTGACTGGCATTCTAAAAAAAATGTTATATTTTTTTCTTTCAAAGCTAGTTACCACTCATAGTCTAGTGGAAATGTGATCTTTCCATTTTCATCCCATATTTTCTCATTTTTTTATTCATTTTCCCAATCTGATATACCCATTTTCTTGTGTTTTCTATCCATATAGCTGAGTGATCTGAAAGCCTGTCAGAATTGTCTCTCCTTTAACTATACTTATACATTGCCTCAACTATACGTCTACAAACTATTATTCTAACTCTTTCAATTGCCATATTTTATAACTTCAAAAATGTTCTTATCATTATTTCCTCTCCTCTTCTTTCCCCTCTCAAATCACAATTAAAATCTCCCATTAATATCATATTCGTATAAATTATTACAAAATTCAAAATGTTATTAAATAAGTTTTCTCTTTCTTTACTTGTAACATACGCAATCAATGCTGCAAATATATACCTGATTATGCTATTTGAGATTTACAATAGTTAACCTTCTCATTATTGTTAATGTTATGTTCAATATTTTACTGATTTTCTACAAAGTACAATTATGTCTGAACATAGTTCCTTCCCTACATCCCATATTGTATGTCATCCCAAAGTTTCTTTTTTTTTTGTAATCTCTCTTCAGTGTCAAGAATATTATTATGTCAACATCACATTTACTACACCAATTTAGGATGCCTATTCTTCTACTTATATTTTTGATATTATTTACATATACTAAAAGCACTCTAAAGTTGTCATTATGACTATGTTGTAGCTTACCAGAAATTGTGTAAATTTGCAGTATTTATCTCATTTGCATTATCCATTTCCTTTCTTTTTCTCTTTTACACTTATCCCGTTAAACTTTCTTTTTATGTCTCTAACTCTGCTGCAAATAGAATTAATTTTACCTTTCACTATTTTCCAGTTTATATCTTCCTCATATTTCAGAACCTTCTTCTATAGTATCTTCTGTTTCATTTTCTCTATAGCCTTATCTTTATTTTTATCCTGATGCTTCCCTACTTCATCTTTTATTGGAACTACTTATTCTCATCATATACTGTCCTCACTTTTTTCTTTTTCTTTATCCTAGATTACAATCCACCCATAAATGCCCAAATTTATTATACTTATAACATTTCAATTGACACTTTATTGCATAACAACCTGTTCCCCACAAATATAACATTTCCTCTTATCACAGTTACTTATTAAATGATCATCTTTTCCACACAAAAAGCATGTTATTCAGTTGTCCCCAACATTTCTGTTACTCCCTACATTTATCATACTAGGGATATGAACATTTTTTTTCTTTCTACATTTTCAGTACAATATGTTAGTCCCATTCCCCAGTCCATAATCCTCTGTTATCATAGACTTTGCAAATGTCCAAAACGTCTTTACAAAGTTTGCTTAAATGTCTCTTTAAATTCTCAGTTCAAAATTAAACATGTATTTCTTTATTCTTTCTCTTTCTCTTGGAAATGCTTTAACATAGGAATACCATGAATTATAATTCCTTTTCTTCTCCTACTCCCCCCAAAACTTTTCAAAACAGAGACAGTCTCAAAAATAATGCTACAAAATGTCTCTTTATGAATAAGAATAAAAGCTTGTACCTCTAGAGCATTCATTCCCAGTGGGACCATTAAATTATCCCAAATGTCATGCCTCTCCAATTCATTTTTTTTTTGTTCTGAATTATTTTTTTAAGAAGACTTTTTATCAGTGTAACATATTTACAATATATACACGCAGAAAGGAAGAAATTCAGCATCACATGTTGTTATACAATGATAGGAATACATTGAATCATCAAGGTAATCTTATGCAATTAGTACATTAAGATTCTTGGTATTTCAATAGCAACATTTCAAGGTTATCCCAACCACTAAAGTCTTTGATTTAGAGATCTTATTCTGATCACCTCTTTTTTTCAGTTTTACATAATATTGCTGTTAAATGTAAAAGTTCTTTGAACATAAGAACCAAGTTTGATTTCCATTTTCCATTTTTTTAGCAACTGCCAAGGGAGCCCAAAATATGTTCTGCTCTCTGGCTTTTATAGAGGCAGGAAGTGGAACATTCATTAGTATTACTGATCTAATTAAAGAAAAATTACCAGATCATGATCCCTTAAAAAACAAACATATCTCATCCCAGTATACATTTAATTGTTCACAATCCATAAACATCTGTATCCAATCAGCTTTTGCATCGTTAGTACATCTCCAACAAACTGTAGAACTAATTTTATTAAACTTAGAGATATTAATGGGAATAGCAAACACTTTTATGTATATACTGCCACATAAAATCTTTCCAGTATAAAACCTGAAGAAGTTCAACTAACTGATTTAAGTAACACAGTTTTATTCTTACCATAGATTGAGTCTCTTAATCCACTACTATCTAAAAAGTTTCATAATTTTACATCAGAATTATTATTATTATTATCGTCATCATTTTATTATTATTATTATTATTATTATTATCATTATTATTTATTATTATCATCAATATTATCATTATTTAAAATTAACTTATATAACTTGGACAAGCTTCATTTGTAGGTCAATCAACCTTTGATAGCAGCATTCATATATATCCTCTTTAAACATATTATCCACAAATTCATTTAATTTTTTACTAATGGATAATATTAACTGGTTAGCAAATTCATCCAACTTATACTCTTTCATTAAATATTCTGGAGACTTATCTTTTCCTTTTCCAAAGTAATCAAACTATAATACCAATCCACTCCTGTTTAGTAAATTCATTTAACATTGTTCTGAGTTTAAATCCAGAGGTGTGTGCAATGGGAAAGCACAAAAATTTCCATTTTCATATTAATAGAGTTTTAAAAACATATTTCTTAACTGTTTTAAGAATTGATTTCATATATGCAGAGTTTAAAGACTGAAATTAATTTCCATCTAAGGTAAAGTTTGTTAACCAGATGAAAGGATTGTTACATATTTCTAATGTATCATATTTAATAAACTTATAAGACTTTAATATGATCTGCTCCTGGATGGTTTTCCATTGACTAGTGTAAACTGAGTCTATCCAGAGTACAATAGAATTAAAATTTGCAGCAATAGAATAAGATTCTACATCTGGGAAGCTAATACCACAATACTCCCATAATCTTACATGATTTATATAAGCAATTCCTGGCTTTTTAGAATACCATAAGAATGAAGTTAACATTTTTTCTATTTTCTTTAGTATTTGTCAGGTATTAAAGCTATTGAATGCAATATATATACATATATATATATATATATATATATATATATATATAGAGAGAGAGAGAGAATATTTTGTAACATATTAATTTTAATAAGTACTAACCTATTCACAAAAGTAAAAATAATTCATTCCATTTTTAATAAGAAGCAACACTTCTTCAATTACTTTTTCAAAATGATTATTAATTACCTTACTCACATCTTGATAGATTTGTATTCCTAAATATTTTAATTATTTTCCTTCCCAATTATATTTATATTTATCTTTAAACTTACTATCTAGTAATTGATTTAACACTAAAGTTTCAGTTTTATTACTGTTAAACTTCACCAGCAAATTTTCTTGAAACTTTTCAATGTCCTCATCTATTTGTTCAAATGGATAATTTAAATCTCCTATAGTTAGTAAAATATCATCTGCAAAATGCTGTATTTTAGATTGACAAAATCTGCAAATTGAGAATTCAGCATTTTTTTAATTGCTTCTTATGCTATTAACTAAGGATTTGATAACTAATGCAAATAGTAGAGGGGACAAAGGACACCCTTGCATTGTACCTTTGTTTAAAGTGAATCCTTGAGAAATGTAAGACCCAATTTTAACATATACTTTGGAGTCTCTATACAGTTTTTTTTTAATATTCCAATAAACTGTTCTGGAAATGCAACCACTTCTAAAGTTTTAAACAAGCAGCTCGAATGTTGAGAATCAAAAGCTCTCATGATATCTAAGCTAAGTAGGACCAATTTCTTGTTCATTCCTTTTGTTAAATCTAAGATAGTTACTTCCCTTTTATGTATTATTGTCTGTTAATATACTGACTATGAATCCTGTTTGATCTTTATTAATTAAGTTATCTATTATAGCTCTTAATCTTGTAGTGAAAATGGAAGTAAATATATTATAATCTCAATTTAATAATAAAGTAGGTATATAAGAGGAAACTAACTTTTTATCCTTCCCTTGTATCAGTATAGGTGAGATTACAGAAAACTTCCATGAGGGAGGAATTATTTTGTCACTCTGAATTATCCTGAAAATGTCATTCAGTAATTCTAAAATATTTAATGGAATCAGACTATATAATTCCATACTTTAACCATCTAACCCTGGCGCTTTTCCATTTCCCCCTTTTTAAGGCTTCTTTAACTTCTATCAGGTAATAGGCTTATTCAACAGAAATATTTGTTGGTCATTTCATTTATTATAACCATTTTTCTTTAAATAATTGTCAATTTTTGATCATCAGGATTATTATTTTTACCTTTATTAAGATCCTCATGGATTTTTTTAATAATAAGCATTTTGTCTATGTCTGAAGCAAGCTTATTAGTGTGAGGAGTTCAGATATTATGGATTTGTGCCTTTTTGCTTAACATCTTACTTCTTTTAGCTACTCTGTGTAGATTTTTGAAGCCAACACATAACTGTGCAATTTATTTTTTTCTAAAGCTATCTCCACTTTATACATTAAAACTGTTTGATATTTTGTCATTAAATTTTTAATGACTTCAGTATTATCTAATTTCTTTGTTTGTTGTTCAAACCTCACTTTGTATATTTCATCTTTTTTTCTAACAATTCTTTATCCTTTCATTTTATTACTAGTGCATCTTCCCATTCTATCTTTAATTTGCATTATTAAGGAGTCCCATAGCATGACTTTACTAACCTTACTATAATCATTCAAATATTTAAAAAATGTCAATTGAGTCCTTGGGGTATCTCTTAAATTCTTTTAATTTCATCATATATATACTGGTATTCTATAAACTATCTGAAATTTCCTTATATTTCCTTATATTCATGAGTATATCAATACTTAGTGCATTATGATCAGATAAAGGAGAATAAATAGTTTTGAAATAATTCACTTTATTAAGTACATCTATAGAGTCATAAATTCTATCAATTCTAGTTTGCATTCTATGTGCATAAGAATGAGTAAAGAACAATAACTTATCTTCTGCTTTTACCAGTAAATGAACTAAATTATTATTACTAAGTACAAGAAAACTGCTGCTTCATGAACTTGAGAATGATCTGTATGATATGGAAAAGAGAGTGGGTAAGTCTAGTAAACAAAAGGGCAATTTAACTTATGCACAGAGGAGAGCCCTACAACTGAGGAGTGATCCCTCCCTTGTCATTAGACCTGCTGACAAGGGGGGGGGTGCCCTGGTAGTTATGGACTCTGAGTTCTATGATGAGGCAATGAGGTCTATGTTATCAGACCAAAGGTTTTACAGTTTGGTGGAACGCAAGATGGTGGATATACATGCCCATAGAATACAGATGGTTTTGGATGATTTGATTAAGACCAATGTTATTACGAATGAGTTGTATGAATATTTGTTTGTTAGTGATCCCCTCCTGCCAGTGATACAGGGTCTTCCTAAGATCCATAAGGACAGTGTGTGTCCACCCATGAGGCCCATTGTTGCGGGCAGGGGGTGGATCACGGAACCATTTTCGTTGTATGTGGAGAGGTTCTTGCACCCAGTGGTTGACGCAAATGTTTATATTTTAAGGGACACGAAACAGTTCCTGTTTGATTTGTATGAGTCTGTGAGAACTATCCCTGATGATCTCCCATATTACTTAGTCACGATGGATGTTCAGTCCCTATTCACTGTGATACCAAACAGAGATGGGGTGCAGTTGGTTACTTGAAGGACAAATCTGGATATCATCCTGGTCTCAACCCCACTTCTATCTCTCTACTACACCCAACTGTACTACCTCTCTGAGCATCTAAACTTGTATTCCATCTCTCCCACCTTATCTATCATCCTCTCTATACCCCTTCTCTTTGTCCACTCCTACCTTGGCCTGTACCCAGTGCTTCTTTCACTTCTAACTGATTGTTTTTCTGCACCCTGGTCCCATCCCTGGCTCTTCCCTATATTTCTGCACTTGCCATTGTTGTACCGCTGCATTTGCTGCTCTACCTAAGTCCTCTATACTGTCTCTTGATTTCTCCTTCTCTTCCTACCTCGCAGTATTCCCTTCCCCACTACACCTATAACACCCATTTCCAACTCACGCTTCTACCCTACACTTCTCTCATTCCTAACTTTACTACCTGCAATCACCTCTTAACCCTTAAACGGAATATTCATTTTTCTGAGCTCTGTTAGCATTTTTCCCAGAGTTCGCTGTTTCCCTTCAACTCGCTGTTTAACTGTTACCCACCCCTTCCTCTCTCTCTCCTCCCTCTTGGATTCATTTCCGGTCCTACTTTACAAATAGACCCCTCTTAATGTTGCCCCTTCCCTACTACTTTTCCCCTTTGGCTGCTGCGTCTCTCGGGCTTGAAGCGAATATCCAAATCCTTGTGCACCTGAGTTCCTGCCTTTATCCACTCTAAACAGGCCCGTGCGGAATCCAATTAAGGAACAGAGTCCTGAATAAGATTTGTTTGTCCTTCCCACCAAGACTTTCTACCCTGAACAGTCCTTTTTTGAAAGTATGTCCTGCTAATTTGAATCTTTAAGTTACATAACTCCAGGCTATTTGACTTCCCTCCCAAGTTAACCAGCAGCCTACACCCCTCCTCCTTTAGCAGCTAAGTCACACTCTCCTACCCTCCCACTGCATCTTTGTCCCTAGGATAACTCTCTCCTGTACCTCCCCACACTCCCAGTAATTTGCTCTTTGCCTGCTCTGCCTCTTCTTATTTTTTACTTTGACCACTAGGTGGTACCCTAGTCCTAGTAAACCTCTTATCCCTAACTATCTCACCAGAGTTTAGTTCTCTTCATGATATCATCCTGGTCTCAACCCCACTTCTATCTCTCTACTACACCCAACTGTACTACCTCTCTGAGCATCTAAACTTGTATTCCATCTCTCCCACCTTATCTATCATCCTCTCTATACCCCTTCTCTTTGTCCACTCCTACCTTGGCCTGTACCCAGTGCTTCTTTCACTTCTAACTGATTGTTTTTCTGCACCCTGGTCCCCTCCCTGGCTCTTCCCTATATTTCTGCACTTGCCATTGTTGTACCACTGCATTTGCTGCTCTACCTAAGTCCTCTATACTGTCTCTTGATTTCTCCTTCTCTTCCTACCTCGCAGTATTCCCTTCCCCACTACACCTATAACACCCATTTCCAACTCACGCTTCTACCCTACACATCTCTCATTCTTAACTTTACTACCTGCAATCACCTCTTAACCCTTAAATGGAATATTCCTTTTTCTGAGCTCTGTTAGCATTTTGCCCAGAGTTCGCTGTTTCCCTTCAACTCGCTGTTTAACTGTTACCCACCCCTTCCTCTCTCTCTCCTCCCCCTTGGATTCATTTCCGGTCCTACTTTACAAATAGACCCCTCTTAATGTTGCCCCTTCCCTACTACTTTTCCCCTTTGGCTGCTGCGTCTCTCGGGCTTGAAGCGAATATCCAAATGTGAGTATTTAGCTGTATCCTTGGTTGTGTATTCTTTACATTGTTTAGTTAAATATAACCTTCTCTTCTTAATCTGTATTAGTTATATACACTTTGTATTGTTTGTTCCTCACAATTATACCGTATTTGTAACTTTAGTATTTGCCAGCTGACCACTCACAGTGATACGACTGCGTTTTTGGGACCCACGTGGATCGCTTTTTAAGCGGATACAATAAAGCCGGTAAGCTACCACTTCTATTTATGTGGCTTTACCTAGGCGCTCTCTGACGGCTGGCTTACTCTAAACTTGTTTATTAATAATTATTGTGAGTACGCAGCCTCTAAAAACTCCTATCCAACCCGCATCCATAGTGAACGGTGTATTTCACCGTTTACCCTAGCGCCCACGCGTATCCTATTAAACACCCTTTCAAGCAGCTTCTTTATCGGGCTGTGTATTTTGCGCCGTTTTTCTAGTGTCCACGTGGTCCCAACTACACAGTGTCCTTTACTGTTAGGCTGGAAATGTTTTCGTGCACAACATTACGTGTCCCGCTAAGGAGTTAAAGCTGTTTTAACACTAACACAGTGCGTTTTACGTTTACTTTGGCAATTTGGTCCTTTACTGTTAGGCTGGAAATGTTTTCGTGCACAACATTACGTGTCCCGCTAAGGAGTTAAAGCTGTTTTAACACTAACACAGTGCGTTTTACGTTTACTTTGGCAATGTCACTATATTATTAAATACCCTTAGCTTCTAAAGTGATAGGTAAGTTTCTATGACCTGAGAATTGATGTGATAGTTTTGGTCCATGCAAACTTTTTCCTGGAACCCTACTAAATGTTTACTGTGTAACATAGTAGTATAAGTATACCAGTATCAGTTATTCTCCATGATACTGTTTGTTAACTACACTGCCCATTGTTGGAGTCTGCCTTGCATAATATAGTCGAAGGCCAATGCATTGTGCTTGTTTGTTGTTCTCTACTGGAATTCTTAGACTCCATTTAACATCTTTACTTTTAGGCAATTAGTCTTTGTAACTTTTCTTTAGTTCAACTCTACTGCTTGATACAGCTACCAACCTATGCTGTTACTGCACAACTGTTTTCAATTGATGCATTAATATAATGTATGCATGTCCTGTGTAAGACTTACATAGAAAATAACTGCATAGAAGGAATTTGTTTATACCCATTTAAACATTTTATAAATAACTGTATTCCATTTGTTTGCTTCCTGCTATTTATTAATCCTTCTCTGGCATGCCTGCTCTACAATGTGTTAAGGGGCTGTCATTTGTTTGTCTTTAGACTCAGTTTCTAAAGCACTTTGTTTTTGGCTGTCTCTGACCTTCACCCTCTAATTGTGTGTTTACTTATTTGTATTCTATCTCTTCCTTATATTTCTCCAGCCTTGTGCACCTGAGTTCCTGCCTTTATCCACTCTAAACAGGCCCGTGCGGAATCCAATTAAGGAACAGAGTCCTGAATAAGATTTGTTTGTCCTTCCCACCAAGACTTTCTACCCTGAACAGTCCTTTTTTGAAAGTATGTCCTGCTAATTTGAATCTTTAAGTTACATAACTCCAGGCTATTTGACTTCCCTCCCAAGTTAACCAGCAGCCTACACCCCTCCTCCTTTAGCAGCTAAGTCACACTCTCCTACCCTCCCACTGCATCTTTGTCCCTAGGATAACTCTCTCCTGTACCTCCCCACACTCCCAGTAATTTGCTCTTTGCCTGCTCTGCCTCTTCTTATTTTTTACTTTGACCACTAGGTGGTACCCTAGTCTTAGTAAACCTCTTATCCCTAACTATCTCACCAGAGTTTAGTTCTCTTCATGATATCATCCTGGTCTCAACCCCACTTCTATCTCTCTACTACACCCAACTGTACTACCTCTCTGAGCATCTAAACTTGTATTCCATCTCTCCCACCTTATCTATCATCCTCTCTATACCCCTTCTCTTTGTCCACTCCTACCTTGGCCTGTACCCAGTGCTTCTTTCACTTCTAACTGATTGTTTTTCTGTGCCCTGGTCCCCTCCCTGGCTCTTCCCCGCTCCGTTCGCCCTGCGGGCTCACTCCACTCCCCTACCCTACCCCCAATTCCAACCCACCCCCAGTGACCCTAGCCTTATACTTGCTCAGCCACACCCCCAATTTTCTCACACCATATCCAATTTCCTACCTCGTTCACACTCACTAACTCTCCACTCCTGACTCACTACCACACCCCTATCCCCAGCATCCAAATATTACTAATTTCTAACCTTGCCAAGCATACCTAACTCAACATGCCCCTGCCTTTCAAGTTACTTTATCTACTCCTACTATTTAACATCCTTCTTTTATACTATACCCTTACTTCCTATGAGTACTATACCCTTAGCAGATCTCCTAGCTTAGCTAAACACACAGGTTCATTCCTTCCCCCAGCTAATCAAACCTACATTAACCTCCTGTCATCATGTTCCTACCTTCCCCCACTCTATCACAGAATACCACATAACAGGTTTCACACATCTAGAAAGTTCTACATCATACCCTCCAAAACACAAAGATATTTTCACTTCCTCAAACACTCTTACTGTTACATGGGGACATCCACCCCAACCCTGGCCCAAACACTTCCCTCCTTAACACCCTCACAAAACCAAATACTAACAGTTCAAACTCACCTTTCTCTTCTAATTCCCTTTCTATAGCACACCTAAATATTCGGAGCATTAACAATAAAATTACACAACTCCATGCTTTAATTGACCTCTACTCATTTGACATTCTCTGTCTTACTGAAACCTGGCTTAAACCAGGCACCAAAGACAATGACATTACTCCTCCTGGTTATAGCATTTTAAGGCAGGATCGTCTAAGCAAAAAGGGTGGTGGTGTTGCTTTACTCTATAAATCTCAACTACAAGTGTCCTCTATTGACTCCCTCCCTCCCCTGCCAATGCTGAAATACTCTGCAGCAAATTCCACTTAAATAAAAACAAAGCCATATATATAATTTGTTCCTATATCCCTCCTGGCAACAACTTAAATACACTAGAAAACATCCTTAGCTGGCTCTCCTGTACCATTCCTCAGGAAACCATAATCCTAGGAGACTTTAACATTGACTGGAACTCTTGCATATCTCCCAAACCCACCCATCACCTCAACCTCTTTACCTTTCAACAAACTATAAACTCCCCCACTAGAATTCACAAATCTACCAATAAACAAGCCATCTTGGACTGGATATTGGTCAATAATAATCCTCTTTCTTATAAAACTGGTATACTTCCTGACAATATCAGCGACCATCTTCTCACCTACATCACCAAACAAAAAAACAACAATTTAAATCAGCCCAACTATCGTATTATACGTAACAAAAAAAACTTTAACCTTCCTAGCTTCCTCAATGAACTCAAACTGTATAACTGGTCAACTCTAAAACACCTGCCAATTGAGGAAGCAGTTGCCCATTTTAACAACACATTCCTCCAAATTCTTGAGCATCACGCCCCCTCTCGCATAATTAGAACAGGATCCAAAGCTGCCCCATGGCTCTCTAAAGATACCAAGCAAATGATGCATTTAAGAAATAAACAATGGACAAAATGGAGAACTACTAAAACCCAACTGACCACCAAAACTTCAAATACCTTAGAAACACTACAAAAAAACTTACCTATCTTGATAAAAAAAATTATTATCTTCAACACCAACAAAATCAAAATCATAATCCCAAAAAATTCTGGTCAGGAATCAATAAACTGCTCCATCCAGGCAATACCAAAACACCTACTCCAGCTAGCTTAGTGCAAACTCCACCCAACTTAATAGCCTGTACATTCAACACCTTCTTCTCTGAAACAGTCACCTCTCTAGCAAAGACCATGATTCCCCACACTTCCCTCAAAATGACCTCTCCTCAAAATAACACCCCACTCTAACATTTAATACAGTCTCCACAACCTATATACACAAATTACTCTCAAAACTAAAACCTTGCACTCCTTCAGCCGACCTACTACCAGCTGAATATCTGCAGCTTGCAGCAGCTGAAGTAGCATACCCAGTCTCCATCTTAATTAATAGAACAATAACTGAATCCACTATTCCTTCCCTATGGAAAGTCTCCCATATCATTCCTCTGCATAAAGGAGGAAACACTAATGAACTTTCCAACTTCCGTCCTATAGCCTTATTATCACCTCTATCTAAACTTATGGAACGTTGTATACACCAACAATTTCTATATCATCTTTTACATAATAACCTACTTTCTGACTCCCAACATGGTTTTAGACCTTTCCATAGCACCTCCACTGCTCTTCTCTCCTTTTCAGACACTATCAACAAAAATCGCAATAACAATCTCTTCTCCTCTGCTTTATTTCTTGACCTCTCTAAAGCCTTTGATATGGTGAACCATCACCTTCTGCTAGACACTTTGAAATGTCTCTCTCGAACCTTTGGCATTGCACTGGTTTGACTCCTACTTGAAAGATAGACAACAAGCAGTCCTCTGGGACAGCCATCTTTCCTCTCTACTTCCAGTCACTATCGGTGTCCCTCAAGGATCCATCTTAGGACCCCTTCTCTTCTCCATATTTATTAATAACCTGTCTACCTCTCTTCCCACCTCCACATGTATTCAATACGCAGACAATTCAACTCTCATCTGTTCAGCTGCTTCCCCAGCCGAACTTCACTCTTCTACCCAACAAGTCTTTACAGCAGTAGAAAAATGGTTCCAAGATATCTGTCTCCTCCTTAATCCTAAAAAAAACAAACTATTACTTTTCTCCACTACCCTTAAATCCCCCCTCTCTCCTTTTCAATTATGTCTGACAATGGCACCATCATTACACCTGACTGTTCCACTAAACTACTAGGCGTCACAATAGATAATCAACTAAACTTTGATTACCACATTGACCTTACCATCAAAGCTGTTAATAAAATGATTGGTGCTCTTTATAGACTTAAGCCCTTTCTAACAGCATCTACAAGGGTGTCTCTAGCCCAAACTCATCTCATCTCCACACTATTGTATGCCTCCCCTTCCTTTATAAACCTTTCAAAATCTAACCTTCAAAAACTTGCCACAGCCTATCATAGCATTGCCAGGTTTGCCACAGGCTCCCCATTTCACACCCATCATTGTGTTAACCTCAAAAAGCTTGACTGGCTCGAACTCCAAAATCTTATTCTCCTACATCAATTAGTCATCACCTATAAAATCCTCAACTACCCTTCTAATACACCCATACTAAATAACCTTGTTGTCCCTTACAGGAATCTTACTTCCCTTCGTTCAGCCAACAAACTACTAGTTGCCACTCTCAAATCACACAACAAAGCTGGTGACTCCTTGTTTACAAACACCATTGGCTCATACTGGAATAAACTTCCCATAGAACTGACCTCTCTAGGCTCTTCCCAACTTTTCAGGAAACAACTGAGGAACTATTTTGTGTCTCACTGGCTATGCCCCTGCTCAAACCCTGACTGACCTGAGCATCCAACCCTCTTCTCATTTCTCTCCATTTACCTCTATGCTTGTCCCTATCACTAATACTTCCACTCTTCTGCAACTATCTACTATCCACTTGGATACTACTTTACCTCTGCAACCTGTTATCCCCCCCAAATTTATAGGTTGCTCCCAGCTATGCTAATCTGCCTCTTAATATATTGCCCTGGCACAAAACCATTATAACAATTGTTAATACTGCAAATACCTAAAGACTCTTATGTAATTTACTACTTTCTTTCTTTTATGGCTGTACTATTCCTACTACAGCAAAGAATTTGCAAATATAAATCATCTCTCTATGTTATAACTATAGCTTTATTAAGTTTGCTAATTATAGTTTCGTTTAAGTTTGCTAATTATAGCTATTGTCAATTTGCTTTAGGATCTTTACTATACTACATTAGACTAATTTTCTTATCATGCTTATAATTTTGCATCCCGTTGTACTATTTTTATGTTACCTTCTAGTATACAGTGGAGCTTTTCTCCTCGGGCCTCTGCTGAAAATGGACATGTATCCAGCCAGACTAGCCCGGTCAACAAATGTAAAATAAAATAAATAAAATAAAAAAGGTGGTGATGCAGTGGCTCTATTAGCTTTGTTTTTGGAAGTTGTGTTGAGAACAACATCTTTTGTTTTGGCTCTCATTGCTATTTACAGATGGATGGTGTAGCTATGGGCACTTCTTGTGCCAATAGCTATGCCAACCTCTTTATGGCTGCTTGGGAGACCAAGTTCTTGTTTTTGTATAGATGATTTTTTGAGGAACGTGATGTTCTATAGGTATTTTGTAGATGATGTGTTTTTCATTTGGAAGGGCACGAAAGATGAGTTATCTCTCTTCTTGGAGAGAGTTAATGGTTTAACGCAATATCTGAAATTTACCCATGAGGTTTCTGAGAATTGGATCTCCTTTTGGGATGTCTACGTTCAGAGATTGGAAAGTGGCCTATTGAACACATGAGTATATAGACAGGAGTGTCAATGCAATTCCTATCTCCATAGATGCAGTATGCATCCAGGTTACATCTTTGGTAATATTGTGAGGGGTCAGGTATATAGGACGTCACAGTATAATCCCAGTCAAGATGGTTTTGAGGCAGATGTTAGGGATTAGGGATTTATGTGAGAGGTTTAAGAGCAGGTAATATCAGACATCTGATATGGAGAGAGGATTGGCAGACCTCATCAATTTGAGGGAACAAGCTGCTGCACCCTTTTTTCTGAGATTGTAGTGGACCATGATGGTCCCTCCCAGAGTGTTCTGGCAGGGAGTAGAGATCATGGTTTCAGAGTGCCCTTATACTATACTAAGGATGTAGGTAGGTTGAAGGATGTGATTAGATCACACTGGGGTGTGTTAACACTGGAATCAAATGTGAGGGAAATTGTGGGTGCTGCCCCAGGTTTTGTCTATAAGAATAGATCAAATCTAAAGAAATTGCTGTGTTATCCTGATATGGATAGAGGAGGTGATAGGGTTGCTGGTACTGTACCCTGTGGTAGTTGCAACTATTGCTGTTCTATACATACTGATGTCCATTTCTACCACCCTGTCTATGGCACTAACCATGAAGTTAGAGTTCATGCAAACTGTGAATCTACACATGTTGTTTATTTGGCCTCCTGTGGAGCTTGTGCTGCATTTTATGTAGGCAAGATGGACAGGAGGCTGAGGGACAGAATAAGGGAACATCTCTACCAGATCAGGATTCATTCCACTGTCAATGCTCTGTCCAAACATGCCTTGTCTAATGATTCCACACATCTTTTTTGTTTTAAAGTACTAGATCTTACACACACTAGTTTTAAGGGGTGGGATGTGAGGGGTAGAACTGAGAGTATTGAATCTAAATGGATTGTTAGACTTAGAGCAGATGTTTTTCCTGGACTGAATGAGAAAGTACCATTGAGACCTTTCCTGAAGTCCAGGAGATTGAAGTGATATGTATGACTGTGCTTTTTACACATATTATGAGAGCATTTTTATGGGAGGATTTATTGTAAGTGTTGTGTAATCAGTATGAATTTACGCAGTTTTTTGTTTTTATACATCTCTATTTACGTTTTATGAGTGGTATAGGTGTTTTTATTTTATTTTACCATGGTTAATGCATTTTAGAGTAAGCACTTCATTTATGTTGAATACCATGATGGTTGTACTGTGCCTTTAATGGTCTATCTGTTTTTGGTACCTTTTTTTGCTATATAAAGGGTGTACAAGAGGGGGGTTCTTTTGGTCTGAAGAAGTCTATCCAGGTGAAAGCGCTTACCACGTCTTCCGTTTGTATCACAATAAATCCGAATTTTAAAGTTCATGAAGCAGTGTTTTTTTCAGCTTTGTTTCCTGTATTTTGGTTAGTGCTGTGTTTACTGCCTGCATCACTACTGTGCCTTTTATGTTAGTTTATAAATTATTATTACTAATCCATCTATTTAGTCTTTTAGCTGATGCCAGAATTTTAGCGTTTTTTTTTGTTCACTTGTATCTTCTATACTAAATATTCAGTTAAAATCCCCAGCTAATATTAAACTATCCTTCCAAGGACTTTGTAGCAAGTTTAAGTAATCTTTAACCACTCTTGCACCTATTCCAGAGATCAAATAAAAATGATATAGTGTATAGAGTTTGCCATTATATTTAATTATTACAAATGTATACATTTCTTTGGGACCATTAATGTATTCCATGACCTTAGGCATTACAGTAGATTTTTTCCAAAAGTATAGCTGTCCCTGTCCTCTTTTTTGTTAAAAGAAGCAGATGATAATATTTCAAAACCTACATTATTTAGATATTGTATATCTTACAGGCCCCTGCTTGTAAATGTTTCATCTCCCAATCCCCTTCTTGCACTTATCAAGGGTATCAGAACTTGTCAGAGATTTGGGATGTATGGCTAGGCTTAAAAAGACCCTTGTGAGCATTAGCCTAACAAACACCTATGAACCAATGAACCTATTTATCTATCAAGTCAGTCTCTTGCAAAAATATAATGTCTCCTCTATTTGATTTTAGACATCTCATTAATGATTTCCTTTTGTTGCCATTATTTAATCTATTTACGTTAATAGATACTAGATTAAAACTATCCATTTTTTTGTATTTAAAAGATTGCTTTTAAAAGACCATATATCACATTTATCCACCATATTAACTTAATTATATATTTATTTATTTATATTTATTTATTATTTATGACATTTGGTGACTGGGAAAGTCTGACTGGATTAGGAATCCATTTTCAGAGGAGGCCTGGGGAGAAAGACTCCAGCAAATACAGATCATCGTACACGTTGTACAATTTAGTTAATAGTGACATTTTACAGAAATTTAAACATTTCTAAAATTCAAAAATATGCAGCAGTCAAACATAAAAACATACTATCAGTAGTTGTAATTTTTATATTCAAGTTGAAGAGCATAGAAAAAGTTTAAGCGCAGGGTGGTACAGCAGAGGAAATATTTGATGTTAGGGTGCAGAAGTATATTAGTTAAGGATAGTATGAGTAATATATAGATAATATAGAAGTTAATTCAAGTATAAGAGTTGTTAGAAAAAGAGGTTAACATGATAGTTTAAACTGTGTGGTATGGGAATAAAATATTATATAACATTTACTTAGACTTGGACGGCGCAGTGGTGCAGCAGTAGTGTTGTCACATCTCAGCAAGAGGTTCTCCAGTTCAATTCTCGGCTGGGGTAGCTTCTGTGCAGAGTCTGCATGTCCTCCCTGTGGGTTTCCTCCTGGTGCTTTGGTTTCCTCCCACATTTCAAACACATGCATCTGGAGTGTTTCTCCCCTGACCTGCTCTGAAAATTGGCTTTGTTCCAAGTTGGACTTTCCCGGTAAACAAATGTTAAATAAATAAGATATTTTTGGAAAAGTAAATTATGATTTGTATATAAACTATTAAGAAATGGCTCTGGAAATAGGTAGGGAGAGGGTCAAAAGAGGAAAAAGGAGGGAGAAAAGCAGAAATTGGAGACAGAAATTAGGTCCAAGAACAGAAAGTGAGGAGTGACAGGAGAGAAAAAGAAGGGTAAAAGAAGAAGAGGTGGGGAGGAAATAAGGTATTAAGAAGTTGTGAGGATAGAGTATGAAGAAGGTGGAGAAGGAAGATAGCTGAGAGATTAGGAAAATAAAATGTAGTCATTTGTTCGGTAAGGAGCAAGGGCAGGTAGGTACAAGTGTTGAAAAGGTAGTTTTTTAGTGTAAGCTTGAAAGTCATAAAGGTTTCTAAGGCACTGATATTTGCATTCCATAATTTTGCAATACTGTAGTAGCAAAGCCTATGACCAGCTCTTTTGTTAGGTTTTTATACAGTTATAAGTTTGCTTTTGGAACAGAGATTTCTGGATGGGGTGTAGGAATGTAAGCTAGGTTTTAATGCAGGGCAGCTATCTGGTGTGTATATTATTTTGTGTGCAAAAGATAGTTGTAAAAAGTCAAGATGATGGGGAATTCAAGCCAATTTAGTTTATTAAGAGCATAATGGTGCTGAGAGTGATAAGATGTGCCTGCAGCAAATTTGGTTATCTTATAGTAGCATGACTGAAGCTTATTCGTTAGGGAGATATGTAGGTTGATGAATATGGGGGCTCCATACAGGAGGGAGGGGAGCAAATAGGTATTGGCAAGTGTTTTTTTTTTGGTAGGTTAATCCATGAAGTGTTTATGTCTGTATAGGTTTCCTAGTTTGAAAAGTGTTTTTTTAACAGTGTTATGTATTGTTCAAATGTGAGTTTATTGTCTATGCTGATGCTTAATATCTTAGCCTGAGTTACAGTTTTAATCTCTGTGTTGTTTTGTGAGTATATTTTGAAACTGTATAGGAGTGATTTAGGTGAGAACAATAGATGTTTAGTCTAATTGGGATTGAGTAATAACTGTACTTCATTTAGCCAATATTCAATTGAGGTGAAGGCATCTTGTGTTATTTGTAAAATGTGTTGGAGGTTGTTTGAGGGGAGATAATGATGGAATCCTCAGTGTATTGAATAACTGACCTTTGAACGGAGACAGTGTATACATTATTAATAGAAATATTGAACAGTAAGGGTCCAAGAATAGATCATTGTGGCACACCTGTGTTGTTAACCTGGCATTGAGACAGACTAGTTTGCCACCTTACACACTGCTGTCTCTTGGTTAGTTAATTAGCAAACCATTTTTGGGAGAATTGTGAGCAACTCAGTGTAAAAAGCTGATGCATGAGTTGATGAAGTGATACTGTGTCAAAGGCCTTTGACAGATCTAGTAAGATTACTGAAGTTATTTGGCCAGAGTCTATGGCTTTGTTAACAATGTCTGTAAAGGAGATTAGAGAAGTAGTTGTGCTATGTGCTGGTCGAAGACCCTATTGGGTGGGTCCAAGGAGGTTGTTGTTAGTAAGATGGTTTAGTAGTTGCATGTGTATACGTTTTTCCAACAATTTGGATAGAGGAGAGAGAATAGATATGGGATCATAATTTGTTAGTTTACTGTTTTTTTTCCACACTTGTGTAAAGGAATTATGATATATTTCTTCAGAGATTAGGGACTTGAGACTTCGTAATGGAATGATTTATCAGAATGCTGACAGGGTATGCAATTGCTTCAGCAGCAAGTTTTAGATATTCTGATGGAAGATTATCAGTGGAAAGAAAACACGGTTTTAGTTTGAGAAGAAGCTTATGTACTAATGAAGTAGGTATGGTTTGTAATGAGAAAGTAGAATATGGAGTACTAGCTGTAGAAGTACCTTGGTAAGGGGGTAGAAGTGGTAGTAAAGTTATTGGATGTTTCAGGAGAGAAGGAATAAGATTATCTGTAGAGTTAGAGTTTGTATTGGAAGTAGCATTATTTACAAGTTTAAGTATACTATCAAGGAAGTCAGCTATTTGGGATGGTTCTTTATCTGGAGCAGGTGAAGGATTTTGTGTGGACCTAGGTGTTAGGAGTGCTGAGATGGATTTCCAGAATTTTTGCGGGTTATTTATGTGGCTGGGCATTTGTTGGGAGAAGTATTTTTTCTTGTTAGCAATGACTAGCTTTTTGCTTTATTACGTAGCTACTTGTATGTAAGTAGAATATTGTCATTTTAATTCTTATGCCAATCTTTCCAGGCTCAATCTCTGGTTTGTAATAATTGTTTTGTGGATTTAGTTAGCCAGGGTCCATGTTTATTTTTGTTCTTTTTGTTCAGAGAGAGGCTAAGCTATTATGGGTGTCCAAAAACAGTTTGTTGAAGTAGCTGATGGAACTGTCTAGTGGTAATGTTTTTAATGGAGACCAGTTGATGGTTTTTAGGATATTATTGAATATTTGTTAATTGAAATTAGTTACATTTCTGGATATTTTGTAGTTATGGAGCTTGGGTACTTGAAGGGCGGTCCTATGGGTGTATGCTGGTAGGTTGACACTTAAGATTTTAGGAAGTATACAAGAATTGGAATAACTATGGGGATCTGCGACTAGGATCCAGTCCAAGATAGCTCCTAGATGATCACTAGTATGCATTCTGGTAGGACTGTTGATACGTTGTGTGAAACCATGAAGGTTGATGCTATTTGATGGTGAGTCAGTGATAAAATTTTGCCAATTGGTATTAACATCACCTATGATAAGACTCTAGTGGATTCCAACAACCCTATCTTAACATTCCACATTTTTTTTAATTCTTCCCTTCTACAAACTAAACTACCAAAACTCATAAATAACAAAAACAAAGGAAGTCTACAACTATAAATATTGCTAATAAAACACAATCTACCAAGGATACCATAGTCCCTAGATTGCCTATCAAACAAACTACTATACTATCACTCTACCTATCAACACATAAAAAAAATAATCAAAAAACTAGCCAAAAGCTAATGGGACTTACTGTTAGACATGCCTGGAAGTGTGCATGTCTTTAATATATATTGAAACTCCACCTCCTTTTGCTTTGTTGCCTACGGTTTGGGGTCTGAATGTATAATAGGATGAGTAACCTGGCATGGTTGGGATGATCTCTGCAGCTATGAACCAGGTTTCTCTGGCTGCACAAATATCAGCATCTTCCAGGGTTAAGAATGCTTGCAATGAGTGCAGTTTCATGTTTTTTCAGCATTCAGCAGCATGACCTTTAATTTGCATTTTGATGAAATTTTCATGTTGGTAGTTTTGACCTCATGGCACTGCCTAAAGAGGCCCTATAGGGGAGGCAAGACCCTTGCCAGAATCCTGAAGCCCAAGGGAGACAGATGCAGGCCATCTCTGGCAAAGCATCATGATCTGTCAATTATGTCTTCCCAGGTTGTCAGGTACTGAATCTCCTTGGAATGACACCAGAAACTAAGCCAATGTTTAAAGTCAATAATTTTCTGTTTGTACTGAGGCATCATTCTGGGTGATAGTAGAATGCTGCTTAAGGCTAGGGACATACCCTGCCTGTGACACATATTCAGCTAGCTCGATCATGTCTCTCTTCATATAGTCCAGGGAGGTACATTTCAAGTCATTCACACCAACATGGACTATGACAGAGTCATAACAGTATCTGTTGTTAAGAGACCTGAGTATATGTTTGATATGGCGGATTCTGGAACCTGACAAACAACTAACTGTGGCTTTATACTTATCCAGCCTGGTGAGAGGCACATTTATGTGTTTCACAATGGAGTCTCCTATGACTAATTTGTTGGGTTTATGGTAAGGCCTTATTGGCTGTGAGACACAAGTCTGTGGATTATGTGTGGTGTGGTGGGCTGTGGAGTTCGCGTGTGTTTTTGCCTCGGAGGTCTCGTTTGTTTTTGCTGAGGACTTCTGCATATGTGAGTATGTGTTGTGTTGGTGTGGGTGGCATTTGAGGTGTGGTGTTTGTGTTGACAACCTTCTTAGTGCCAGATATACTGGCTTGTGAGGGAGAGAGCACAGACTCTAGGTTCTTAATTTCATAGGTTCATAGGTTCATACTAGGCTATCTGCCCTAGGGCATTTATAAGCCTAGCCAGAGTGTGTTTGGCTTTCGCCACCCATTTTAAATTAATTTTGCTATGCCCTTTTTCGAGGTTAGTATACTGTGCCTCTGTCTAACAGTGACACAGAAGTGATACCCGGGGTAAACCTACGATTTCCCATCCACTCATCAAGATTCCTCTTGAAGAGAGACAATGAGGGACTCTGCCTAAGCTGGACTGGGATTTTATTCCAGAGTGAAGGGAGCCTCTGGGTTATGAATCTGTCCCTCCAGCTTGTCCTATTTATTTCAGTGCATCTTTCAATTGCATCTTTCACAAATTGTGTTTCTAGGTGGTAGTAGTAGAGGGTTGTCCATGGAAATGAGACAGTTGATACACTGTCTCAGGATTCCTATATCAACCAAACTGGCAGGAGAAACCACAGGAAACTCTCCATCCATATTTGTCAGACTCTGAGGGAGAGAGGCCAGAGAGAGCTAAGGAGGTAAAGGGTGGAAGGTCTAAGATAAGTACTACTAGGTGATCACACAAGTGCTACTAAGGGAAAATGTGTAGCTGAAATACCTCACAATGGGTTAAAAACAATGCAGCTGTGGTGCGTGATGTGCAAACAAGCCCGAACCAGCTCAAACACGGGGTTTAAATATCACAAAAAATAGAAGATTCTAGTAACACAGAAATCTAGCCAGTCCTGCTAGCTCCTGCTTTCTTTACCAATCAGCTTGTGTCGGACAAGGTCCAGACAACCCTGATACTCTCATTAGCAGAGAAGATAGGCCACCTACCAACACAAGATGGCTGCCAGAAACACAGAGGGCAAACACAAGATGGCTGCCAGAAACACAGAAGGCAAAAACAAACAGCTTTGGATGCAGCAAACCTGTATCCAGACTATGCTACTCAATGTAAGGGTTAAGAACACCGTAAAACTCACAGAAAAGCACAGATTAACCACTTACAGACTAAAGCAGAACTCACAGCATGAAAAAATACAGTTCAAATGTGATAAATTAGCTATAAAGCAAAGAAAAAAAACAACAGGCAAGTGCAAATGCAATAAATTAAGTGAAAAAAAATGAAAAACACTTAGATTGGTCTTGGATCCTCAGGAATTTTGTAAAACAGCCCAGAGATGATGCAGCTCAGCAGAGCCTGGTTCAAACAAGCACAGAAGATACTCCAGGTTCAGTTAACCATTGACAAGACCCCTATTCAAAAAATAGCTAACTACAGGGCCCCAGCTTTGACTCAAAAAAGCCCACTCCACCTATCTGGACCTCTTTGAATCTATCAAGATTCAACCCTTTACCCTGATCCTGGGTGACTTTAACTATCCAACCACAGACTGGAAGAACTGCTTATGACAAAACACAAATACACAATTCATCAATGCAAATGACTTGGACCAGCTGGTTGACACCCCCACAACCTACTCAGGGAAGGTACAAACAGCTTCACAGCCCCCTTCCCCTTCATAGGAACTGGCGCAAATGTCCAAAACTACAGCAAAGTACTATACAAGCATTCATATAGCTGCATGGAATCAGGAATACCCAACAGAACAAAATCCTCCTCCTCAAGGAAGAGTAAAACTATATGGTGGACATCTGCAATAAATAAACTCTATAATAAAACGAAATATTGCTGTTCAAGACCAAGTATGAGCAGGTACCTAATTGGAAGCAATCTCTCCTTAGCCTGAACAAGAAAATAAGAGCACTAGTGAAATCCTCCAAAGGAAACTTATATTTATTTACTTGACATTTGTTAACTGGGTTGGTCCAACTGAGCCAAGGGCCCATTTTCAGTGGAGACCCGAGGAGAAAAGCTCCAACACGTGTACAAACATGCATATTATATGTATATGTATATGTATATACATATATATATATATGGTTCCACTTCATATCATCGAATTATCATTTCATCGAATTTCAAATCATCGAGACCAAATCGTCGAAAACTCATTTCATTGAAAACTCATTTCATCGAATCTCAAATCATTGGAAACTATGAAGCAACTACAAATAACATTCCACAAAGTTTTTACTACATTTATGCAGGGGGCAAGCCCCCCTGCACCCCCCCCGTAAATAAATATACCAACTCCAAGGTCGCACTACAGTGGGGGAAAAAGGTAATTTCCTAATCCCACTGTAGTGCGACCTTGGAGTTGGTATATTTAATTATGGGGGGTGTGGGGGCAGAGCCCCCCACATGGGGGGTGCAGGGGGGCTTGCCCCCCTGCATAAACATAGTAAACAGTGTCTGGGATGTTATTTTTAGTTGCTTTATAGTTTTCAATGATTTGAGATTCGATTAAATCGGTTTTTGATTAAATGAGTTTTCGACGATTTGGTCTCGATGATTTGAAATTCGATGAAATGATAATTCGATGATATGAAGTGGAACCATATATATATATATATATATATATATATATATATATATATATGTGTGTATATACATGTGTGTGTACAAACATACAATAGATGTAAAATAACATAATGGTACAAGGTACATTCCTGTAACATGAGGAGACAAGCCCCAGTCTACAGCACTAAGACTCATTAGTCCACTGAAAATTACCATTATGAAAATATACAATGTAAAAGAGGTACAATCAGTATTTTGACAAAAGAGACATAACAGAGGTATAGGTACCATCCATGTGTTGCAGGAGTATACAAAAACACTGTATTACATGTCAGAGAGTAAAAAAGAAAAACAAAGGAGATAGAATTCTAATGAAATAGTAAAGCAAAATAGGAGATAAAATTCTAATGGAATAAAAGAGGAGTGAGTCCAAAAGAGGGGATGTAGAGAAAAACAGTGATGTCATGTAGGGGCTTGGCATGAGCAGGACCAGGTCTTTTTAAGATAGTGTTTTAACTCTTTTAAACTGGTGTTCTTGGGAGATATTTCTTATATTAAGGGGGAGTGTGTTCCAAACATGCATTATTGAGTACTTATAAAGGGACTGTCCAATGTTCTTTTTGGGTTTGTAGATGTCAAGAAGATTTTTGTCAGCCATGTGGAGGTGTCAGAGAGGGGTCTAGTAAGATACTAGGTTTGAGAGAGTGGGACAGGAAGAGGGATTGTAGAGAACAGAATGTGTGATATGTAATTGAGGAAGTAGTAGTTGATAGAGAATTCAAGCCATTGAAACTTTTTTAGGGCGAGACAGTGATAGGTAGTATGGGGAAGGATAGTGACAAATCTGGCTATTTTATTACATGTTTGGTCTAGTTTAGACAGTAGAGTAGATAGAATGTTTGTGAGAATAGGAGCAGCATAAAGTAGACATGGTAACAGGAGTGAGTGGGCTAGAGAAAGTTTGTTATTAGATATAAAGAATTTCTAATTTCTGTAAAGTAGTCCAAGTTTCAGGTAGGTTTTCTTTATACATTGTAGTATGTGCAAGTCAAATATTAGTTCATCGTTGATTATGTCACTAAGTTTTTTGGTATCAGGTTCAGCTTTAATGATGGTATTATTAAGGGAAGTGATGACAAAGGTGGATTTGTGTTGTGTCAGTGTTCCAGAAAAGAAGAGAAGGAGTTTTGTTTTTTTAGGATTTAATGATAGCTGATTATTGGAGAGGCATATTTCAATAGATTAGAAAGTATCCCGATTGAGTTTTAAAAGATTGGGAATACTATGGGTGGTAGAGATAAGTGTGGAATCATCAGCATATTGCAATATAGTAGAGAGTTTACAGGCAGTGTATAGTTTGTTTGTGAAAACATTGGATAAGAGGGGGGGCCTAGGATAGATCCTTGAGGAATTCCTGTGTTGGCTGGAAGGAAGGGAGAGAAGACAGTTTGCCAGGGAACAGATTGTTGCCTATTGGAGAGGTAGCTGAAGAACCAGTTTACTGAGGAGCTGGAGAGGTTGAGTTCTGACAGTTTATTTAGGGGTTTAGAGTGAGAAACCGTATCAAAAGAATTTGAGAAATCAAGGAATAAGCAGGAGATGAGCATATTGTTATCACAGGCATCAGCTACTGTTTGGGTAAATGTACTGTGGCAGGACTTAAAGCTGTGCTGGGTGGAGGTTAGTAGGTTATTATCAAGCAGATGTTTGAGTAACTGGGTATGTATGCATTTCTCAAGAAATTTGGAGATTGGGGACAGAATGGCAATGAGCCTGTAATTAGAAGGGTTGGAGGAGATTCCCCCTTTATGTAATGGGATTGTAAAGAAGGATTTCCATATGTCAGGGACACAGGCTTCATTAATGGATCTATTTATTAGAATAGAGACAGGTTAGGCAATAGACTTTGCAGCATTTTTGAGAAAGTTAGAAGGTAGTTTGACAGCAAAGGGGAGCAAGGTTTGAGTGTGGGCAAGAGAGATTTGATGTAAATGGTGGGCACTGGTTTAAATGAAAAGCTATTGAAAGGTGTTTTGTTTGGGGATGAAGGAAGGGTAGAGGAAGTGTTGTTATCTTGAGTTACTTTTTGGACTGTATCTATAAAGTAGTTGTTCAGGAGAGTGGTTGTTTCAGGAGCAGTGTTATGGAAAGGGGTTGGGTGTGCTAGGGTTACCAGGATAAAGAAGTTTATTAATGGTTGTCCAGAATTTTGGGGGATTATTCGGTGGGTTTGATTGGGTGGAGCAGAACTTTTTCTTACCATTGTTAACTATTTGTTGTTAGGTTTCTGAGCTGTTTGTACTGTTGAAGTAGGGGAGGGGATTTCTTTTTGACTCAAGCTTTCCAGACAACATCCTTTTTATGCATAATGGTGCGGGTATGTTTAGTGAGCCAAAGGTAGATTTTATTCTGATTTTTCTAGTATGAATTTAGTACTTCTAGGAAGATCTGGTTGAATGATTTAACAGCCTCATTAAGAGGGAGTTGAAGGAAGGAACAATTTATGCTGGACAATTTAGAGTTGTATCTGGATTGAAGTTAGTGAGTTTATGACAGTCTCTATATAGATGGTCTTTGGGTGGCTGGTGGGAGTATCTTAGGGTGTAGGTAGGGATATGGTCACTTAAAGAGTTTGGAAATGTCCCAGGGTTATGGTAAAGGTTGAGATCTGAGGTGAGGATCCAGTCTATGGTAGGACCAGTAATGGAGTTTTTGTTAATGTGAGTAGGGGAGGTGATGGGTTGATGGAAGCCATGAAGGGTGATTCAGAGGTTGGGGATATAGTAGTAAGTTTAGTCCAGTCTAAGTTTATGTCACCAAGGATGATGGTTTAATATGTTACATATTGAGCGATCCATAAGAGTATGTTCTCAAGGATAGGAATATTGTTCCATGGGGAATATAGATAGAGGCTATGGCAATTTTTTGTGAGAGTTAAGGTGACAGTTTAATATAAGAAGTTCAGCAGGATCAAAACTAGGTATAGAAATGGAAAGTCAGGAAAGAATAAGTTGGTCAGAGTGGAGGATAGCAGCACCTCCACCCTTTTTTGTGATTCTGTCAGATCAAAAGATATTATAACCTGGGGGTAGGATTTCTGTGTTTGTCATATGTGGTTTTAACCAGGTTTCTGACAGGGTTAGGATATGGGGGGAAAGTGTCAGCAATCCAAGAATACAGTTCTGTGATCTTATTTACAAGGCTTTGAATAATTAAAGAGTAGATGTTTAATGATTTAGGAGAGGGAGAGGGGGTGGGAGGTAAGAAGTTGGGGACTGAGATGCGAGCTAAGCAGTTGTGAGAGATGGAGGTACGTGGACCTGGGTTGGGATGGATGTCATCATCCAGGAGAAGTGTATCCATAAAAGTAAATAATGTGTGAAGAAGTCTGTTGAAGCAGATGTTTTAACTTCAAAGAAGAGGAGAGTTAGATGTCTAGATAAATGTTAATCTTGAAGAGGTGTGAAGGCAAGAAATTTTAGAGAGATGGAGAGATTAGATGTGAGTGGTGGGTGATGCAGTTTATGTAAGTGATGGAGGGAATGGGTGATGGTTTTTGATAAGAGAGTGCAATGTGGTAAGTCGTTGATAGAGAAGGGAGGAAGAGAAGAGTAGTAAAAAGATATGCATGGAGCAAGATGAAAGATGAGTGGTGAGTCAGGTGTAAGGAATGTAAGTTTAAAGATAGGTAAGAGTAAGTATGAATGATAATATTGAATAACAGTTGCTTATATATAGTAGGGTTAATTGGAGATAGTTGTAGATATAGGGTGCTACTGGGACAGAAGAGATGTATGTAGTGAGACTAAGAGGGAGGAGAATAATGGTAGGAGTGGGAGAGTAATGAGGAGTGTTATTGGCGGAGAAAGCAGATTGGCTAGAGTAGGTGAAGAGATGTGGTGTATAATGTATAAATATAGGGAAAGTGGGGGTGGGTGTGAATGGGGATAGGGTAGGGGAGTGGAGTTAGCCCAAGCGGAGCTGAGGCGAATGGAGTGGGTTGACTGGACTTCGAGAAACAGTAGAATTCACCACAAACAATGTATGTAAGCACTACCATTTTGTTTTATTTTGTAGTAAGAATTAAAACAGATGGCTTGAGGTGAGGAGCTTATGGGGAGGGACAGCTAAAAATACATGTTTGTATAGTATGCACAATTTGCAGAGTGTATTAGAGTAGGAGGGCAGAGCAGAACGTCAAGTAATAACTAAAGGAAGACAAAGTAAAACTATATGTGTAGTAATGGCCTTTTTAACTGGGAAAGCTATTTCAGGAAAAACAGAGAAAAATATATATATGTATAGTAATGGTCTTGGTAACTGGGAGAGCTACTTCGAGTCCAAACTGGCCACATCTACTAAAGACAATCCTAAGGTCTTCTTCACATATGTCTACAATCTCAAAGGAAGCACTCAGATATGCTCAGAACTGGGGGTCAAGATCACCACATACACACATGCCATAGATATAGCCAACCTACTGACAGACAGGTTCAGTGAAAACTTCACCCCTCTGTCTCCCCATCAGCAAACCAGGACATCCCCAGCCCCTTCCCTCCTCCCCTTATCCCTAGAAAGGAAGTCATCACTGCCCTCTCAAAGACAAAAAACTAAAGCCTCCATGTGACCCAGTAACATCCCAGGCTGTATTTTACATGAACTCAGGCAGTATCTTGCAGCACCATTAGGCACCCTATTCAACCACAGCCTGAGTACTGGCTTCATCCTAGCCAAGTAGAAGGCAGCCACTGTCATCCCTTTCAGCGATCCTGGAAATTATACACCCATCAGCCTAACTAGCCTGATCTGCAAGGCCATGGAATGGATTATCAAGGACCTCATTAACAAGGACATTGGCAACCTCCAAACACTCAATCCCACACAGTTTGGTTTCACCAAGGGGAGGTCATGCCTGTTAAACTTGGTTGACTACTTTGAGACAGTCATCAAAACAATGGACAAGGGCAAGACAGTGCACACCACTTACTTTGACCTGGCCAAAGCCATTGATACTATTCCTCACTCAAGTATAATAGATAAAGTCTCTCAACTAGGCATCAATCCATATGTTACCAGATGGATAGAAAACTGGCTCACTGATAGAACCCACCTAGTCAAAATAGGAGTTAGCCACCTCAAGCAGTAGACCCATAACAAGCAGAGTACCCAGGGATCGATCTTGTGGTCTCTGTTGTTTGGGATATACTTCTGAGGTGCAGGCTAAAACTAGTGGGCTATGGCTGACCAAGTTTTCAGATGACTGCAAGTTGGGCATGGTCATCATCAATTCCCCAAGTGATGTGGAAGTCCCCCAAGTGGGTCTGCCATCAATTCCTCTAGTGATGTGGGCATCCTCCAAGAAGGTGTCACCCAAACAAATGACTGGTGCCAGAAACATGGTCTCAAACTAAATGCCAAAAAATGCATCATCCCTTTTGGGGAGAGTGACATCCCCACAAATTATCACAGTGATAACAAGGTCCTAAGCACACAATCAACCGTGAAGGACTTGGGCACCCAACTTGATAGCAACATGACTTTTGACCATCACATTGCCTCCACTGTACAGAAGGCTTTCTGCATGACCCACCTCATTAGGAAGGGTGTCTCATTCAGGGACAAGGAGATCATAACATCCCTGTATTCTTCTCTTAGAAGTCCTATTATTGAGTATAATGCCCCTTTCGGCATGGACCTCACAAAGCACATGCAGTAGCTGGAGAGATCACAGAGGTTCCTTACCGGGAGAATCCAGGGCCTCAAACATCTACCCTACACAGACAGGCTAAAAGCCCTGTCCCTCTACTCAGTCTCATACAGACTCCTCAGAGGTTACCCCTGTCTGGCATACAAAGCAATCTCAGACCCCGCCTTGACGGGACTGCTGCATATCCACAAGTCAAGCTCCACTCAAGTAACCTGCATGCGTGACCTCAGCCTGGTCTGTGACATAAATAGGAATTGTTGGTAGGACAGATTTGTGTCCAAGAGACTCCCCCTTCTATGGAATAGACTCCCTTTCCATGTCAAGCAGAGTACATCATTATCCCTTTTTAAGTGGAACCTGGATAACTGGTTGTGGAACAGAAAATACACCCCTGGGATTCCACCTGTGTTTCTGCTGGACAGGAGCACTGGGTGCTGACTTGTTGGAACATGGGCTAAATTCTTGGCTAGGTCTATAAGGGCCTCAGGGCCAATAGCCTAGTAACTTCCTATGATCCTATGATCCTATGAATAATTAATATAATATTATATATAGGTCAAAAATAATAAGATATTATTAATTGAATTATATATTTTGCCATTTAAAACTATTCCCCATTGCTACCAAAAGGTTTAATAATCTTCTTAGGGTAATTACTATTAAATAATCCAACAAATAGTATATTATATACCTTTTTAAGCAAACAATAGTAGTATAAATTGCCCATTAAATATTCCTAAATTATTTGCTCATTCAATATTATTATAACTCTTCTTCTTCTTCTTTTGGCTGCTCTTATTAGGGGTCACCACAGTAGATCATCTGTTTCCATTTCTTCCTGTCCTCTGCATCTTGCTCTGTCACACCAACCACCTGCACGTCCTCTGTCACCACATCCATAAACCTTATCTTAGGCCTTCCTCTTTTCCTGTTACCTGGCAGCTTCATCCTTAGCATCCTTTTCCCAATATACTCTGCATCCCTCCTCAGCACATGTCCGAAACCAACATAATCTTGCTTCTCTGGCTTTGTCTCCAAACCTTCCAACCTGAGCTGAACCTCTAACATACTTATTCCTAATCCTGTCCACCCTCGTCACACCCAGTGCAAATCGTAACATCTTTAACTCTGCCATGTCCAGCTCTGACTCCTGCCTTTTTGTCAATGCCACTGTCTCCAACCCATTTAACATAGCTGGTCTCACTACCCTTTTGTAGACCTTCCCTTTCACTCTTACTGGTACTCGTCTGTCACAAATCACTCCTGACACTCTTCTCCACCCACTCCATCCTGCCTGTACTCTCTTCTTCACCTTTCTTCCTCACTCACCATTACTCTGAACTGTTGATCCCAAGTATTTAAACTCATCCAACTTCACCACCTCTACTCCCTGCATCCTCACCATTCCTCTAGCCTCCCTCTCATTCACACACACATATATTCTGTCTTAGTCCTTATAACTACATCTCTAAATAAGTAAATATAACTAAAATCTCTAACTAAATAAGTATAACAGAGTGGGACTTGAAGAGATAAAGACATCTGTAAACTTACAGGTGACAGGTAATCTTATTATACTAAGTAATTATTATTTATTATTATTAATTATTATTTATTTATTATTATTAGTAGTAGTATTTATTAAGTATAGTACAAAAGCAAAATCAGTGCATGTATATATTTATCAAAAGACACATATTTTATAGATCTAACAAAAGCTCTGAAGTAATTTTTAAAGTGCATGTATCTATATCTCGAAATTGTGTAACATGACAAATATCAACATATTTTAAAATCCTTTAGCTTATTAAACTACTTCATAAAAATATGTACATAACTGAGGTTGAAGAGAATGTCTTGCTATTTCTATTGAGTCAAACAAAATATTTGCAGTCGATATTGCATTCAGAAGTTACAATGTGCTCAGTTCAGATCACATTTTCCCTTCCTGGATTCAAACATATTGAAAAATGTACTTTGTATCAAAATAGATGTACTGATTCAGCAATAAAACACTCACATTTCAGCTTTGACTTATGGAATGAGTTATTTCAGGTAGTCTTAGTGAATCTAATAAGATGCAACATGTAAAAAGCTTCAAAGTTCACATGACCAAGCTTCAACTTTCAGCTTTCAGATTATTTTCTAATATTTTATGATTTTCTATGTAAACAATATGAACTCTTGTACATTCACATTTCTGCCATATGCAGGTATATGTAATATATATCTTTTTTAATAGCAGTTTATTTAAATATATTTTTCTATATTATTTTCCCACTAGTATTCTACCTTATTCTATATATCTTGTACTTCTAAAATCTCCCATAAATGAGCCATTTAATCATCAGTTATCTGGCTAATAAGGATTATGGTATGTGTGCACATCTCAACTTACTGACACTGCTCATATTGCTCTTTTATTAATCTTACATATTAAATATTTCATAAGACATTAGTGCTGATCTTTGACCTACATTTTCTTCAGGAAAGCTTAAGGCAGTAAGAATCCAACATTCTGACAGAAAACAGAACATTCTTTTGTTCTCAAGCTTTCTCTGAGTTTTACTTGCTTCATAAATGACCTGTGAATGGAACGTGTTACATAGGAACAAAAAAAGCAAAATCACCATCACTGTAACACTTCTAATAAGCATATTACTTAGATCTGACATTCAGTTAACCCAGCAATGCATGTACTAAGCAAAATTAAACAAATATAACATTTTTAACTTACATAGTCTTGAAGTTACCAATTATATTCCCTATAATTTAATGACATTCTCTTAAAAGAAGTATTTGTTTAACATTTAGAAATACACTCATAAGTTTAGTTAAATTAAATATATTAAGTCTTTCACTGTAAATATAGTATAACAGTAAAACTGACCATTTATATTCCTCATCACGAAAAATGTCTTAGCTTAAAATATAAATACATACATACATATGTTTTGAAGTTTAATGTCCAGTACAAATCTTTTACTTAAAGGACAAATCTATTGTTTCAGAAAATAAAAGTCCTGCAATCAGAGAATGAAAATCACTTGTTTTAGGTTTTTAAATTTTAGAAGCAGTTTTCCTGGAATTCAGCTCACTCTATCTCTTCAGGGATATACTGTTCCACTTCATTCCTTCAGTATTACTAAGGATTTTATTGCTGATAACAAAAGTGGATGGCTGCTCCAGTGTGTTAAATATTTTGGTTTCTTCAGAAAGAAATAATTTGATCTTTAGAGGAAACATCAATGTGGTTTTAATATTGTTCTTTTTATGTTCCTTGGTCAGTGGTAAACAGGATTTTCTTTTACTCATTACTTTACTGGAATAATCATTGACAAATCTGACTTCATGTTCACCTATTTTAATAGGTGGGCTGCCCCATGTTGTTTTTAATATTTGATCTTTTTCTAAGCTAGACATGAACTTAGCTATAATTGAACATGGTGGTGAGTTTTCCTTCTTTTTAGGTGTTCTCAGGTATCTATGTGATCTTTCAATTCTAAAAGATAAAGTTTCAGGTAGATTTGATAATTTTATGTAGCCAGGTAGTTAAGAAGTTTATTATTTGGTCTCCTTCATATTTTTCAGGTGTACCATAAATTCTAATGTTATTTAATGTGAGTCAATTTTCTAAATCAACAAGTTTTTCTGTGAGATGGTTATTTTATTTTAAAAGAAATTCAGTCTGAGAGTTCCCTCCAATTATTTTTCCTTACTGATTATTTAAAGTTTTGTCCACACTCCTGGTTCGTGTACATTGTGTTTCATAAGAATTTCTAAATGTTTCGTCTACTTTCTGGTCTCTTCTTTGAAACTTTCTAGTTTGGTATCCAGTTTGTCTATTCTAAGTAATACATCATGCATACTAGATATTAGTGACCCTATGTCTTTTTGAACAAAAGAATCCTGAGTACCAGTTCTTGAGTAACTCAGATTGAAGTCTCTTCTCTCTTAACCAAACAGTTGAAATTCTGATAGAAAAATTACAGCTTTTGAAGAACTTGAAGTTATAAATCTTTGCTCTGACTATTAGTGAATAAAATTAGCTAACAAGTTTCTCAAAATTTTAATTTTTGATTATATTTTCTGTCAGAGAAAAGTTTTCAGTCACAGAACTTTTACCGGTTGCTGTTCTCAGTTAGCCATCTTGGTCACCCTTTGTTCTGAATTCTTACCATACATTTCCTTTGATTGTTGACATTTCCTTTCCTATGTTCATCTCTCATCACTTTCCCCTGCAGTTTCTTTAATAGTCCTTGCATATGATTTCTTTGTCTGACAATCTTCTTTCAAAATAGCTTCTGATTCCTCTGATTGAATTTTCTCCATAATTTCATCCCATGAAATGTCTTTTCCGTTCTCCAGCTTGCTCTGCAACAACAATTCACCCGAAATATTATCCCACAACCTTCCTAACTGGAGGGTTGTAATAACATATCCATCATTGTTTTGAACATTTACTTCTAATGAAACAAACTAATTCTATTGAAACAACTCCTCAGAATCTTGTAAAGCTTCAAATATTACACTAGCATTCACCTCTGTGATATCCACCATCTTTGATCTCCTTGATTACTGTTCTCCCAGCCACCACTATGCTAGGAACAGAACAAGCCCTCTCCTAATGAGTTTGGGCAGTTCCCTGATGTCCTGGCTAAATTTTCCCTAGCAATGTAAACATCACCTCAGGTCTTCCCTGAAAATAGGCTACTAGCTAACTCAGCCAATATAGGATAAATAAAATAAAATAAATAAAAATAAAGTCAGTGGTATATGCCAATATATTCATCCATTCTGAACAGCAGGGAACTTCACTGTACAGGAGTTAGACTTGCAATATTATGCTAGCAATACCAGTAGCTGTAACAGACCAAAAGGTATAAGAGGTTGCTTTTGCAGCCATGGTCAGCAAAATAGCAGTTGTCACCCTCCAAAGCACAGACAGGTCTACCAGCACCTAACATCCCTTCTCCTCCATGACCAGACATTGTCTATTACTACAGTGTGTAAAGGCAAATCATACATGAGTTTGTAGAGATGTATCACTTACACACATGGAATCATTGGGAGGGAGTACTGCCCATCCCTGTGGACACAAACATAGCATTAACTATGTTTGCCACTGTGAACCTTTATGTTTGATAGAGAATATGCTTGGAATTTGGCAATCATCAGCCTCACGCATCCTACACTAGCTCCTTGACATGATGCTGCAGCATGTGGAGGAGCATACATGATTTCCATGGACATCAGAGGAGAAAACCAATGCTATGCATGTATTATGTAACATAGTCTCCTTCCCTGAGGTCCTGGCAGCCATCGATTGCACATACATCATCAGCAAGTCCTTGCCTGCTCCACAAGGTATTCAGTACAGCATCCAGAAGGGCTTCCACTTCACTGATAGGTGGTGAGCAGTGAACATGGTATCATATGCAATGTGCCCATGATCTGCCCAACCATTTCCTATAATTCTCACATTTGGCATATATCCATCCTCTACCAGTGTTTCACGTGGAGTGAGTTCCCACAGGGTCATTTGTAAGTACACACATTGGTGGGTACATAGGACAAAATATATATGGTTCCCATTCAAGCAGGCAATTCACCACAAATAATGG
>NC_056746.1:1065716251-1065766251 GCF_019279795.1 Protopterus annectens | reverse complement strand
GACTGTCAGCTACCAATAGATCCTTTCCTCATTTACTGGGGTCTGCTTCACCCCTTTCCTGGGCCAGTGAGGACATTGAGCATACTGGTATAGTATCATACTGCTACTGCCAGGGAGTGTTTTTCTATGGCATAACCTTTCAACTCCCACCATGCATACAGGTTGAATATCCAGGGATAGACAGGCAATGGAGGTGTGCTGGTATATCATCCCACTTCCACAGTGATTCAACAAATGTCCCCCACCTATTTCCTCTTAGAGCTATGCTGCCTGCACATTCAAAATCTCTACCAAGGATCATCCATGAGGTGTGCCCAAGTGCATGCTGTCCCCCACAGGATAAGCACACCCATCCTTCCCTCCAGAGCCCCAGACACCTAAGTCACTAGTCAAACCCTGGTCACCTGGGCCATAGTCAGAGCTTTGTCCCTTTATAGCACAGTGCAGCACTAAAATTTTAGCAGATGTTGCAGGAGATGCATGATCTTGGATAGTGTAGAATAAAGCTGAAGATCCTTGCTAATATGTAATACAGATCATATAATAGTAATAGACTTTATTACAAATTTTGAAATATTTATTCATTAATCCTTTGTTGACCAGGTTAGTCCGACTAGTAGCCTCTTTTCATGAGAACTGCAGGTGGTATTTAAACTGTAGGGGAAATTTGAAAAGGGCATCAAAAAACATCCCCTACTCTTAGCAGTTGTGGGAAGAGACTGAGTGTTATACATCCTGACTTCCTGCTTCCTGTCCAGACGTGGAGGTAGCCAGGAGGAACAGGGAGAAAACATGGCTGCTGAGAGCCGAGGCAATTGGAAATTAAATGTGCTGAAAATGAAGAAAAATGGAAGAATCACTACCAGAAATGTTTTCAGGTGATGTGGGAGCAGAAAAAATGTTGTCTGCTGATGGTGAGGAGATCAGGAAAGAGATGAAGCTAAATGCAGTGGTGGAGATGGATTCAGAAGAAATTTTCCAGAAAAATCTGTTTGAAATCACAGGAACAGCAGAAAAATATGTTATTTCAACTCTCCAGTTAGGAGGGTTGTGGGGTGAGGATCTGGAGGAGCTAATTAACCAGAGTGAGCCAGAAACTAGAACTGCTATATCCTGGAGTGATATTATGGACAAAAATAAAAGAAAGAGAAAAAGAAAAGGAAAAACAGCCAGAGAAGGTTCCAGAAAAAAGTCCTATGCTCAAACCGTGTAAGAAGAAGCTAAGGAGAAGACAGAAATGAACAAAGTAAAGAAAAATATGTTGTTCAGGTGAGCAGTAAAAAAGAAAAAGGCCTGGGCAGATATGAGGTATGAGACAATTTTATTTTTACATCTGGGAGTAAAAGCTGAAGATGTTATTGCTTTCATTTCAATTAACAAAGAAACAGTATGTGACTATTTTTTAAACTGATCAGGCTATGGGAAACTTTTTTGGGGGCTTATGAAAAAAGAAAGCAAACTTTCAATGGTCAAAATATGTTGTACAAGCCTTTTTCAGGCAAACAAAAAAAAGAATATTGATTCAGTTTAGAACTGAAGTGGGAGCAAAAGAACTGAAAGAACATTTGTTGACAATATGCAAAGAAGTGGTGGACACTACTAAAATCTATGATGAAAGAGGATTATGGACTGGGGGTTAGAAATGTGGAATACTTTTAAAAATGAAAAATGACAGTATTATTAATGTGGCAATAGAGTTTTTGTGAGGTACAGAGGACAACCAAAGACTAGTTATTTTTGTGGAAAAAGTAATAATTTAATTAACAAATGTAACAAAAATATGTTATTTATGTGGTCATACAGGTCATAATGCAAATAAATGTGAAGTGAAATGTAAGAAATGTGGTAATACAGGACATTTGTGTTTAGAATGTGGAGTAGAAATACAAGAAAATGAAAATGAAATTATACAATAAAAAGAGTTAGAAAAGAATGCTATACAAGAACACGCAAAACAACAACAAACATAGAAATGGTATTTAAATTTAAAGGGAAAGACAAAAAGAAAGAGAGTTAGATGAAACAAGTGAAGAGTGGCATATAGTAAAAGGCAAGAAACATTCAATAGGAAAGAGAGTTAGAGAAAGAAAAAGAAAATTTAAAAATATAATGGTAAGACAAAATAAGAAAGGTAAGGGATAAGAAGCTTATTCTAATAACTATTCTATAAAGCTGAAAATATTAGCTTTGAACATGAACAGTATGAAGAATATTAAGAGAAGAATTAGTACTTTACAATGGTGTGCTTCAGTAGATGCTCAAATAATAGTATTAGAAGACATTAGAATGCTAACAGAAGAAGAAAGGGTGCAACATTGGAATGGTACAGTTATTTGGAATATAGGCAAAGAAACATGTTTAAGTATATGTATACTATGCCAAGAAAATATAAAAATGTTAGATATTACAATAGTAGAACTGGGCTGAATAACAGTAGTGGATATAAAATGGAAAAAATATGTATATAGACTAATAGTATTATATGTACATGTGACAAAAAAGAAAGTGAAACAATGCTTAAAAGTATACCTAATTATGTCTGTGTTAACATGTTTATAATAATGACAGGTGACTTTAATTGTAATTTGAGAAATAAAAAGAACAGTTGTGATGTTAAAATAGTTACTGAAATGTTGAAAAGTGGAAAATTAAAATATGGGAAAATAAACACTGGATATACAAAAGAATATTGTGGGAAGAAATTTCCAGGGAATTGTTATGGCTAGGCTTGTATAGGCCTTAGAGCCGATAGCCTAGTACCAACCTATGAACCTATGAACCTATGAAATTAAGACAGAAATCTGAAGGCCTAAAAATTATACAAAAAGGAATGAAATATAATGGGTTCTCTGATCATGTGGCAATTTAGATAAGAATTCATGAAAATGAGGAGTATACTGAAATAGGAAAAGGCATAGAAAGAGTAAGTAAATTCAGTAAAAGCTGACCGATACATAGAAAGAACTGAGAAAAAACAACAACAAAGTCAGCGTAGAAATCACTTAACACTCCAAAACTTTATTGTAAGCTCTTTCGTCCAAGACAACTTTCAGCTGGACTTCATCAGACAATAAGTTTCATAAAACAAACAGGTTTTAAACTACCCTCTCATAAATCATGTGGTTAAATAAGCACTTTGTAATTGGGCTAAGCTCAAATTGCATCATCTTAAGGAGGAAGTATATACATTTTTGTAAAAAGATTATACATATTTATGTCAACTAATATCCATAAAAAATGCCAAAGCAAGGCAAGAAGTAGAAACACGTATATAATTAACCTAAACTCCTAAATCCAAAAAAGAAAGTCTATATATATATATATATATATATATATATATATATATATATAGGATTACTATGGAATACTAAAATTCCACAATCCCGAGACTCTAAATCCCGAGGATCAGAATCTCGAGATTGCGGAATCTCGAATCTTAAAAAAAAACAGGGGGGCAAGCCCACCCTGCACCCCCCACATCCCCTGCAACTTAAATATACCAACTCCGAGATCTCACTACAGTGGAGTGAATGGCAAAGTTCCCGTTCCGCACTGTACAGCAATCCCCATTCACTATGTTTGAGATTCTGCAATCTCAAGATACTGGTCCTCGGGATTCAGACTTTTGGGATTGTGGAATTTCAGTATTCCATAGTGATCCCATATATATATATATATATATATATATATATATATATATATATGTGTGTGTGTGTGTGTGTGTGTCTGTATATAAATAAAATATTAAATTAAAAAATTACTTTCATACATAGAACCATCTAAAATACAATTAGTAAATACATTTATAAAAAAGTACCTATGTAGGGCTTTTTGTTTAAGAAGACATTGAATAGAAAAATATTCATTCAACCCAGGGTATGTATACATTTAATCTCAATTGCCACACTAATTCTTTCTCTTCTAATTTTAATGTCTATGGGCCACCTCTTTCTTCAGTGGTCACTTGATCTATGACTTTAAACTTAAATGAATGATGGGGTAGCTAGACACATGTTTTGCTAAAGCATTGTGCAAAGTCTTTCTATTAATACAATAAATATGTTCGTAGATGTGTTCCTTTAACTTATGTTCAGTTTTGCCAACATAAAAGCAATTACATAGTTGGCAGGAAGTGAGGTATACTACCACTTTCGAGTTACAATTAAATCTACCCCAGATCTTATAAATGTTACCTTGTATAGTAAAGGTACTACCTGTACTCCCATATTTACAGTAAGGACACACCTCACATTTAAAAGTACCTGAGGTCTTAGTGTTAGGTACACACATTTTTTCCAAAATTTGTTTAATGTTACTACCCCATCTATATACAAAATTTGGGTGAACAGAAATCCTAGTCCTAATAAATGAATTGCTCATTAGCAAATTCCAGTTTTTAATTAATATATATTTTATCATGAAAGAATCATTACTAAATGTAGAGATAAAACTCAGACTATATGTTGCATTTAACTTGTCTACTCCCAGCATTTCATTTGAGGATGTAATAATTCCACTATTAAGTATAGGGATGAAATGCCCATCATCTCTCTTATTTTGGACTTCTTTTATTAAGTTGTTTACCATTATTTTGGGGTATCTTCTTTTTATAAACATAATTTCTAAATTCCTACATTCTGCCAGAAATTCTACATCCAAAGAAATCATCCTGGCTGCCCTCACTAATTGGCCCTTTATGACCGATTTCTTCTGGGTAAGGGGTGGGCACTTGAAAAATGTAGAAAAAAAATACAATAAGTTTCTTTTCTAAAAATATTAGCAATATATCTGTTGTTACTTACATTCTTAGATAGCTTTACATCCAAAACTGGGATATACTCTGTGTAGAAATGGTATGGAAATACTAAAAACTGTGTAGTTTGATTTAAATAATCAACAAGTTCATCCACCATTCTTAGGCACCATTTATAATAATAAAAACATCATCAAGGTAATGTGTATAGAAATAAATTATATCCATCCAAGTTACATTTTTAAACAAAAATTCATGCAACCAAAAAGTCATAACCATGTTTTCAAATTAAAATCTGGTTCAAACGGCAATGAGTTAATATTGTCTAAAAAGACCCATGAATCTTTACATAGCTGTTTCGCATTCCCCAAAAGATCTTTAATTTTTCGTCTACAAACATAGAGCAAACATATGTAATCGAGTTTCTACCATATACAGTTGGATGAAGAAGTGGGGTTATATACATTTTTATGGCTCTTTGGTAGCCCAAAAATTACTGGGATTAACAGAGAAGGCATCTCAAGGAAATTTCAATTTTTTTGGTCAATCAGACCTTCAATAAACAGATCATCAATAAAACCCCTAATTCTCTTATATGCCCTAAAAATTTCATTCTGAGATACAGGATTATAATCATCAGATTTTAGCATGTCAAACATCTTTCTTTATAGTCCATTTTATCCATAAACACTAAACCACCCCCCTTATCTGGTTTCATAATTCTTACATCAAATAATTTCAAAGAAGATAGTAATTCTCTTTCACTTTTACTTGGTTACTGTTGTTACTCACATAATTATTGTTCAACATTAAATTTCTAAAGTCTAACTCACATATTTGTTCAAATGTGTATAAAATGGGATTTAATGGTGGATTAATCAAGCTAGAAACTCTGAATTGCTCAACATTATCAAAGTTCTTACCTGTAAGCAAATTCAGATTTAGTTTATGTAGAAAAAGTTTAAAGTCCATAAGCGTTCTAGCTATATCCACCTTCTGAGTAGGAACAAAGGATAATCCGCGCATCAATAAGTCTGCTACATTCCCCATTATTTCCTCTGATGAAAAGTTGTATATGTTCAAATCACTATTAACATTCTTAATTATCTTTAGTCCCTTTTGGTGAGTATCACACAGTGCCAGTGATTCATCCCTTCGAATTATCAGTTCTTTTTCTTGTTGAATTTGCATGTATGTGTATGTTTCCATTGCCTTCCCTTCTGATTGGATGAATTGCTCTTCCTGTTGGAGCGAAAACCCTCATTGATTCCATTGCTGTTATTGCCATAGTTATGCTGGTGAGACTGTTCCTGTAGTCATTCACTTTGTCTTAGAGGGAGATTTTCATTCGAGGCATTATTTTCAGCATTGTTCACATTAACACACTCAACATCTTTATTATTGGACAAATTGTTCAGAAATTATATGGTTGGCACTTGCAGCGATGTATTAGACCCATTACACCCCCATACTTGCAAGGGAGGGGGATGTGGATAAGCCAGCCCCTTTTCGTAATCATTCTTATCATGTTAGAGATTTTTTTTAAAAAGAGGAAATGAAAAAGAGATTCAGGAGAAAGAAAAGAAATTACAGAATTATGGCAACAATACATCAGTATAAGAGATTTTTTATGAAAATTGAACAATATGGTGGATTCATTTCAAAAAGAAATACAAAAAAGTATTTTAGAATGTATAGAAAAGAAAAGGAAAAAATGAAATACAAAATATTAAGTCAAGAAATATTTAAAGACTTGATAGAGAAGAAAAAATAATTTTAGGAAAAAGAAAATAATTATATAGAAGAAATCAGGATAAAGTTAATAAATTGTTATATAAGCAAAAATATTGTTTACAATGAAAAAAGAGGAAGTAGCACCATATTTATGCAAGATAGTAAAAGAAGGAAAAATAATGAGAGAATTAAAAAATAAAGAAGGGGGAACAAGTTAAAACACAAGGAAAAATACATGAAATAGTTAAAAAAATATGTATTAGAGTTATATAGTAAAAAAGAAGATAACATAAAACAATTTTGTAATGGTGAAAAATTAAATAAGGAATATAATGAATATTTAGTGAGGAAAAATAAATACAAATGAGTTGAATGAGATCATGAAAGATATTAACATTAATTCAGCTACAGGTTTGCATGGAATTGAATATAGTAGGTATACAGAAATGTATGACTGGCAAAAATGGCATTTATAGAAGTAATGAATGAGTGGTTAGAAAGAGGAATGAATTAAATATAAATAAATTTGTACAGGTGTGATAAATTTTTTGTTAAATAAAGGAGATAAAGATGAAATAAAAAATTGGAGCCCAATTATACTGAATAACACAGACTATAAACATTTTCATGAGAATAGTTACTAAAAGACTACAATGCAAAATAGAAAGATTATATGATCAGAATTTGTTTTGGAGAAAAGGAAAGGGGAGTCAAGACCTATTGTAGATAGTAAGCAAAGTAATTGATGATATTATTAATAAAGAAGTGAAAACAAAAATTATGATAGGTGATGTCAGTATAGCATATGAAAATATTCAATATAAAACATTATGGTAAATTATACAAGCATACAACATAAGTGAAAAATATTACCCAGTATATAAAAAGAATTATGTGAAATTGAACATAAACGGTTGGATTGGGGAAAATTTGAAAACAGAGTGCGGTATAAAACAAGGATGTCCTGTAAGCAGTATGGTTTTGCTATAATCATGAGCACAGTAGTAATGGAAATTAATAAAATGTCAAGTTTGCTTCCAAGAGTCATGAGTACACTTTTGTACAACTGTTAATTTGTGCCTATTATAAGTTTGATTCTTTGTATAATATTGTCCTGATACAGAATATTTTGTATGCTGCTCTCTTTTGCATCGTATGTAATAGTTATTATGTCTTTGTGGAGCTTTTCTCCCCGGGCCTCTGCTGAAAATGGAAATATATCCAGCCAGACTAGCCCGGTTAACAAATGTAAAATAAATAAAATAAAAAATATAGAATGATGGAGAAGATACAGTTACAAATAATGTATACTTATGTTGATGATATTGTTGTAATATCAAAAAAAATAAAGTATGGATGGAAAAAAAATAATGAAAATGGAGAACACAATTGAAGAAAACTGGTTTAAGTATAAATAAAGAGAAAAGCAAGGGATTTGGGTAGGGAGGTATTATAGGAGGTGTGAATATAATGAAAAAGAGTATAGATATTTTAGGAATAGTATTTGGAAGGACAGAATATGGATATGAACAATGGGATAAAGTTATTATAGGAATCAAAGACATGATTACATTCTGGAATACATATAGGTTTTCATACAAAAAGAAAGTACATTTAATAAACGCCATAATAATAGGTAAAATAGCTTATGTTGCAAATGTTTATATGATGCCAATGAAAAAAAGAAATAATGCAGACAATTTTTTAAATTTATTTGGGGGGGGGTCAAGATTGAACCCGGTTAAGAGGGGAATTTTGTATATTAAAGATGAACAAAAGGGACTGGGGCTGATAAATCTGATTGTGCATGTAGGCTATTTAAGTATCTATAAAGTACTAAAAGGAATAATAAAAAATAATAAAGATTTGATAGAGACAATGATGCAAATATAAAGAAATTTGGGAAGAAATGGAAATAAAAAAAGAAGTAAATGTGTTATTAATGAAGAAATGAAAGAATTTTACAGTAAAATTGTATTGTGGAAATTAAAAAAGAATGTGATAGAAAAGAACAGAAAAGAATGGTATGTTAACAGTATGATATCCTTTTATTTGGTGGATCCATGGAAAGAGAAATAGATAAGATAAAAGCAATACTGAAGAGAAATTATAAAAAAGTTAAAAAATGCAATAAAGTTTTTGTGGAGGTTGTCCATATGTCCATAAGAAAATTACTAGTGGGGGAAATATGCCATACAAGAGAAAACAGAATAGAATATGTAATAAATGTAAAGAATTGGAAACTACAGAACATATTTTTTTAAAATCCGAGAGAAATCAAAAACTGTGGAAAAAAAGTATGTAAGCATGATTTGATTAAAAGTTATTTAAATTTTGAAATGTTAAACATGGACATGATAGAGTATCAGTTTTATGGGACAAGCTTCCAGAATGGAGCTAAGAAAATGTACAAAATCATATTCTATGTAACACGATTTATATGAAATGAAAGACTTAATGAAATCAGATACAATGGAAAATAGACAATGACAAAAATGCTGGGAAAATGTGGTTTTGGTTGTGGGTAAAAGAGTTGGGGGAATACTTAAAATGGAAATACCAATGTACTGAATGATGTGATGTTAATATATGTAAATATGTAAATATGTAAAACTATGAATTGTATATATGTATACAAATAAAAAACTACTCTTTTCAATAGGGGCCTTGGGATCTTTTACGTCCACTTGAGCTACCACCAGCTCAAGCAGATGGAACCTCGGTTTAACATCTCATTTGAAAGACTGCACACTCAAGGAAGAAGCAGCCAAGGATGCCTCTAAATAAATAAATACTTTTTTGTTAACCAAGTAAGCCCACTGGAAATGCAGTACCTTTTCAGGGGTGATCCAGGAGCAATGTCTGGTTAAGTAACTTGCTCACTGTCACACAATAAACAAGTAAGGGCTAAGGGAATCAAACCTTGTAACACAGGATCTAAAGTTTGCAACCTTAGTCATTGCACCAACTACCAGACTCTTAATTTATACCAATGCCGTTTTGATAATGTACAGAACAAATTAATTACATTGCAAAGACAGATGTTAAAAATCATTCAGCTCTAGGATAAGCAAATGAGCCAGTCTTATTTTCTATAGGACTTCTATATTAAAAGAAGCAGTTTGAACAATTTATGGAATTACATACACTGAATACTAATATAAATAATACCAGGCATATCATTTATAATAAAAAGCAATAATAAAATATGAGTTGCTATAAAAGGTAAACAAGAAGATTTATGGAATTGTCATATGTACTGGGGTATTGCCTTTATAATAATTTAAAGTAGAAAAGAAATGTTGACTACATTAAGCAAAAATGTTGATGATAAGCACTGCATTAGAGAGAGAATAAATGCACTGTGTGAGAGTTTATTTGCTCATCCTTAACAGCCATTAAAGCAATGCTCTACCCTATTATACCTAACAGAGCAGAACTATGGGTTTGTGCTTCCACTTTAAGTTTACTAAAACCAGATGTTTTAATGTTAAAGAAAGTTCTAAGACTACTTAACAGTTTTTAATGAGAAGGCTTTAATTAAAACATGTATCTTAACCTTTTACTTTAATATTGTAAGAGCCCTAAAAAAGCTATGTATACATAGAATTTGGACAGAAGAGGAATCATGTTGTGAAAATAAAATAGTTACTGCTGACATCTTGAAAAAGTTTAAGTCCATCTTAGATATGGTTTCTCCTGCTTAGAGTTCTATCAGAAAAGGGGCTTAGACTTGAGTAAATCCTATTCACCAACACAAAGAAAATTATCAGAATGTCAGAAAGTGTGGTTAGAAACAGAGAACAGTAAAATTTCATATAGTGATTATTCTTAATTTTCCTCAAAATACTAAAGTCAGAATAATAGTATTGAACACATATATGGTTTAGACAGTAAGAAACAAGGTGTACGTTTATGAAATAATAGAATAAAAAGTCTGAATTGAATTTGTGGCCTAAATGAGATCAGACATCTCCCATGTTTGATTCCATTCTATGAAAAATGTACAAAGAATTCACTCATCAAGGTATAGTCTCTAAGTGAAAAACAAGTCATTAAAATTATGCAAATGTAACTGCATCTCACTGTTTAGTATAAATGGGCACCATACAGTAGCTGAAATTGCTAAGTCTTTTGAATCATGAGTAAAATAAGCAGTAGGAAGATTAACACAATAATAATCATTAAGTGTCATACCGCACTTCTCATTCCCTTTCAGACAATGCAAAAACAGGACTCGCTTAGCATTTTACAAGACTACAGCTAGAACATTTTATTTAATCAAGTGTCTAATATGACTTGTGTGTGATCATGGGTTGGATTTCATTTAAATTTAAAATGAAATGATTATGGATAAGACTGATTTATTAATAACACTAATTTGCAAATATGAATATGGTTCACTTATTCTAATATTTTATTTAATTATTTTTACAGGTATTAGTAAATGTTTATAAAGAAATCAGAATAAAACAATAACAGATTGAAATTAATGGAAATAGTCCAGCCATTGATATACTGTGGCTGATTAAAAAATGTTAAAAAATTTATGAAGACATGACCAGCTCCTGGATGAAATCCTGTCTGCCACCAGTGTGGATAAGGAGAAGTACTCACTATTTCTGCTCAGATGACTATCTGATGAATCTTTTATTGCTGATTGGTTCAGAATAAGGAAACATGAGCCTACATTTGGCCCCAGCAACCAGGAAATCTTAAAAAAAACTAGACCAGTACTTCTCAAACTATCTGTGGTGGAGGTCCAATTGTTTTTACTTCTAATCCATCATTGACCAGTACTTCCATAAAACAAATGCAATAAATAGACTATAGTCCTTAAAGATATACAATAAAAAACACACACCACTTGGATGTTTTTTTTTTCTTTTGCTTCCACACCTTGTCTTAAGCTGAACAGTAAGCCTGTCCAAGACTGTAGTGAAATAACTGAATTAAGCCAGGGATGAGAAACCATATGATTATAGATGGTCTGAGGTGCATTTTTGAGTTCTTTTTTAAAGCTTTTGATATAATGATGGCATTAACAAAAATATGACTAAGGAAAGCAGTTCAGTTTTATTTTCTTTCAAGGAAGACATATGCTGTGCAAAAGCTTTAATGTTCAAAACTGACAAAATGTTGTTGTTGTTGTGTCTTTCGGCTTTTCCCGGTTAGGGGTCGCCACAGCGGAACTCCGGTCCGCTAATGATTGGTAGTTGATTTTTATGTGCCGAGTTACCAGCCCTGACGCACAACCTTCAACAAAGGTACACCCATTCACGCATGTCTCCACGCAGAAGACGCTCTAGCTGAGAATCAAACCGGACAGCGTCTTACTGTGAGGCGACAACGCTACGGCATCACCACCACCGCAGGTCTCAAAACTGAGAAAATGTATGATTTCCAATTAAATAGTTGACAAATGCTTACAAGGATACAAAAAGACAAATCTGGAGATACTTGAAAATATTTCGGTTCCAAACACCTATTCAAGCCACAAATAAAACGAAGAAAACACTGCAGATCTATAGGGGCTGTGTATGCCTTATGTCATTCGTGTTTTGACATTTGGTATATTGGGCAAACAAAAAGAATGGTGAGAATTTGTGTTTTAGAGCATCTAAGAGACATTAGGAATCATAGTGAAGGAAGTCCTGTGGCCCAGCATTTTGCTGAGAAACATGGTGGTTCCCCAAATTGTTTAAAATTTTGTGTTCTGGGTAAACCTTTTTCCATGGGAGGAAATGATTATCTGTATAAGTTACTTGAATTAGAGACTAAAATGATTTTAAAATTTGGAACTTTAAAGCCCTTTGGACTTAATTTAGAACTATTGGCTATTTAGATTTGATGAATTTATAAGTAGTAAATTATTAAAGAGTAAAATAATTAAATTATTTTTTAAAAAAAAAATTTTTGTAATATGAAATATAATATTTTTTATATATAGTTATATAATTAATAATATTAATAAAATTAAATAGATATATGTGTGTAGAAAGTTAGATTCTATTATTATTAATGTTTTCAGTAAAATGTGATGAATTTGATGTAATGTTGATTTAACTGATGAAATTGAATAATTGAATAATTGGACAAGCTGTTTGTGCTAATTGCCTTTTAATGTGTATGCATATGTATAAAAGATGTTCAGAGCATACACTTTTTGTGATCCGTGAAGGCGAAAGGCCAAGGTATCAGATCTAGTGCAATAAAAGGAAAAAGGAATTCTGGTAAAGTGCTTGGACTTGTGTTTTCTTCGTTTTACACTTAAAAATATTGTTTACCTCTCTATCCCAAAAACTAACTGTCACTTTCTATGTAACCCTATGGTCTTAGACTAGGATTAAAGTGAAAGAACAAATGGCCACAATTATGTATTTAAAGTTGCTTCTGTCATACATACACACATCATGTCTCATCCCAACTCCCAAAAGAATCTTTGAAGACCCAAATCAGGGACAGATTTTAAATATTGCTGTTATAAATCTCATTACTTCCGAGTGACAACTCCAGGTGCATCTGCAGTTAACTCCACTGACGCCTCTAGTTGTCAAATATTGCTTGTTGATATTTGCATCACTAATTCCAAAACCATGCTGTATACAACGTTTTAAATGATTTCATCTTAAAGCTTACACGAAAGCAAACTCAACTGCATTAATATGTTACCTCTGTTTAGTGCAGGTAAATAGATATTAACTGTTTTTATTATATTCATTTATATAGATATAATTTTCAACATTTTTCTAAATATCTCAACAGCCAAGTAACACAGACAGAACTCTTTAGCCTCATATGAAAGCTCTCAGCTAGATGATTAAAATGTTGCTGACAGTATGTGTGTAACTTGAGTGGTTGCTGAGATATTGTAAGTTGTTTACAAAATATTACAAATGTAACAGCTACTGTGTTTACTGTGATTTACAAAATTCTGTTTAAGACCTAGAACCTAAAGAATACCATCACTATAAAAATAGTTTGTGTTGAATAGTTTACCTTTTATACATCTTTCATAACCCCTATGGTTCCAGAGATATCAACATTTGTTTAAAATGTCACAAGATGGGTTGCCAACTGGCTCACGGACAGAACCCACATGGTGAGAGATGCAAGAGAGAGAGGTCTGACTCTAAACCGGTTACAAGTGGCGTTCCCCAGGGCTCAGTCCTAGGACCCCTCCTGTTCGGCATATACTTCTCAGAAGTACAGGCAAGCACAGGAGGACTATGGCTGACTAAGTTCGCAGATGACTGCAAACTAGTGGCTATAACTGACTTTCCAGCTGACACAGACATCCTCCAAAAGGGTCTCACTGAGATGGATACCTGGTGTCAAAATCATGGCTTCAAGCTAAATGCCAAAAAGTGCATAGTTATCCCCTTTGGAAAAAACAAAGTACCCACAAACTACCACACAGGTGGTAGTCCCCTAAATACGGAAGACGTAATAAGGGATCTGGGGACCCAAGTAGATAGTAATCTCACCTTTGATAATCACATGGCCAAAGTGGTTAAAAAATCCTTCTACATGGCCCACCTAATCATAAAAGGGTTCGCATCCAGATCAAAAGAGGTCATTGTGCCCCTCTACTCATCACTCATCAGACCCATCATAGAGTACAACACCTCATTTGGAATGTACCTTACAAGACACCTGCAACAGCTGGAAATATCACAGAAGTACCTCACCAAGAGGATCACTGACCTCAAACAGATGCCCTATGCAGCTCAACTGAAGAAAGTCCAGCTGTACTTGGTTGCATACCGCCTACTCAGAGGTGATCTCTGCCTGACATACAAGGCCATGTCCAACCCAGAACTGATGGACATGCTCCACCTAAAGAAAACCTTATCCTCTCAAGCCACATGCTCTAGGGATCTAAACCTCACCACAACAATAAATAGGACATGCTGGAGGGATAGATTCCTGTCCCAGAGACTTCCCATACTTTGGAACAAGATTCCAATCTACATTAGGAAGAGCTCCTCTCTAACACTCTTCAAAAGAAACCTTGACGAGTGGATGGGAAACAGAAAGTTTACCCCGAGGATCACTTCAGTGGTTCTGCTGGTCAGAGACACAGGGAAGTAATCTAAGGGGGCAGCAAAAGCCAACACATTCTGGTTAGGCTTATAAATGCCTTCAGGCAGATAGCCTAGTACCTACCTATGAACCTATGTGAGGATATAATTTGATTCTGTCAAAAGGCTTATGCTCCACCCAGTGAAAGTTACAGTGCAAACTTCCTGAGCTCCACTGGAGTGAATGAGTTAGAAAGTTGCTAGAATAACAGAGTTTGCATTTGGAAGCATTTTCTGAATGATACAAAGTCTGAAACTCATGTCTGTCATTAATTAGTGACTACAGTCTATAACTATTTGTGAGAAAACCACACCAAAATATAAGGCAAGAGCCCACACACACACAGAAACACACACACACACACACACACACACACACACACACACACTCACCAGTTATAGCAATATATATGACTGTATGAACTTCACATTCCTGCTTGCAGCAATGAATTACATGCTGCTGTCAGAATCATACATGGCAACTCACTGTAAACACCCTCTGTCCTCTCAACCACTCAGTTCAAGAATCTGTATGCACTTAGAAGGTTGAAAGAATAACACACTTTACCTTTCATTTTCTGAAAGATATGAAATCTGAAACTGAAATGTCTGTCATTATATAGTGACTACAGTACATAATGATTTGCTCAGAAAAAAAAGAAGTTACAGTTTTGAAGCACTTAGCTCCTCTGATAAGTCCACCAATGATAATAAAAGAAAATAAAAACAAAACTTTCCTACTGCACCAATAGCTGCTTCTCCAGCCACCCAGCAAAAGGAACAAAAATAAACCAAGTGGATTGGTTAACTGCACTGAGCTCCCAGAGCTCAGTACAGTTAAACAATCATCAGCCCCATCTAGCATCAGAATCCCAGCTAAGGATCTCAGCGGGCCAATTATAAATTGTTTTATTTCATTTAGTTAAAAATGCAACAAAATAAAATACAAAAATGTCTCTTGGACTGTCAACAAATGATTTGTGGAGTGGCACCTGTTTGAGGACGACACTTTGAATAGCACTGAGCTAAAGCACATTATGGGCAGTAAGACAGTTTTGTTTTCTAGTGTTTTTCTTGGTGCAGTGCCTAGATAAATCTTTTTGGGATTAGACAGTTTCTGTTCATAGGTTCTTAGGTGGTTACTAGGCTATCGGTCCAAAAGAGATTTTAAGCCAAGCCAAGCTTATCCCAAATTTACTAAAATATTGAAGAAATGTTATGGTTATAATATAGACTTGTACACATCAAGTGTTCGCAGGTCCCATCTCTTGGTCCAAGTTACATTTGAAAAAGGTTAGGTGTGAGCTTTGCTTCACATGAATGGGAAGCCTATTCCAGGAAAAGGGGTAATCTTTGTGATAAATACCTGTTCCTCCAACATGTCCTGTATTTCTACTAATATTTGTTTTTTGTATGTGCAACAAATCCGTCAGTGTGGAATCAGTGGATGCCTTATAGGCTAGTCATAGACTGCAGCACTATGTTCTATAGGAAATAATAGTACAGGGATAGGGCTTTGAGACAATCCACATTGAACTTGTTTACTCCCTGTATTCTTTTTGTGAGGAACCTTAGTGGTCTCTCAAGCCATTCTAAGTGCCTCGTCAGGTGCATGCCGAAGGGTGTACTGTACCTGATGATTAGTCTGATGAGAGCTGAATACAGTGAAACAATGACCTCCTTCTACCTTCATGCCATGCCTTTACTTATAAATTTCATAATGCAGAATAATTTTTTTCACCACAGTAGACATGATGGTCAAAGGTCAGGTTATTTTCAGCATGTGTTCCCAGATTGTTAACCACTGGATTTACTTTTATAGGCATATTATCAATGTGGCAATTTCCATGGGTGGACATCTTTCCATAGGGTACTTTCAACATGTGTCCCCAGATCTATAACAACTGAATCTACATTTATGGTTGTATTATCAATGTGTTAATTTTCAGGGGTGGCCATCTTTCCAAAGGGTACTATTAAGCATTTCTTCACACTAAGTTTTAGTCTATGGCTGTGGCAGCAGTTGTTTGTGTCAAGCCCTCTTGAAGGTTATCTGTGTCCTTAGGAGATTCAGTGGCCATGTCTAGTTGGCAGTCATCTCAAACATACTCAGCCTGTGGCCATTGATGCTTGCCTTGACTTCAGAGAAGTAGATGCCAAAAAGGAGAGGACCCAGCACTGATCTTTGTGGGACTCTACTAGTGTCTGGCTTCTTTGTGGAGGTCGATTCCCTATCCTAACTTCTTGAATCCTATCAGTGAGCCAGTAGGATATACATTGAGTAACATATGGATTGAGCCTAATTTTTTAAGTTATTCTACAATGCCTGAGTGAGATATTGTGTTGAATGCCTTTGTCAGAGCAAAGCAGGCAGTGTGTGTGCTGTTTTGCCATCATTCATAGCTTCAGAGACTTTCTTAGAGCAGTCCATCAGGTTAAGTAAGCATGACCTTCCGTTGACAAAACTGAACAGGGTAGGATCCAATGTCTTTAGATTTCCAGTGTCATTGCTAATCAGATTCATGCTAATTCTTTCCATGGCCTTGCATATGAGACTAGTCAGACTTATAAATCTATAGTCCCCCAGGCCCATGAAAGCCAACCCCTTTTGTATAGAGATAACTGTTGCAGTCATTCATTTGTTTGGCATGAAGACTGTCTGGAGGCTATGGTTAAACAGAGGTTCTAACAGGCCTGACGTCGTATTTCATGCTATTCAGGAGGCATTCTGGGATAATATCAAGGCCCATTGCAGCAATGTTCTTGGCCTTAGAGAGCACAGTGAGGGCCTACTGTCAGGTGATAGTTGGTGAGGAAATGGTGGAGGGTATTTCCTAGGGAGTGACTGCGGGGTGATGGGGGGGGAAGCATAGCTAAATTTATCAGCCCGCAGTTCAGCAATATCCTCTGGCTCCATATACATGTTTTCAATCACCATTAATTGGGACATTGTTGGTTGTTGCTTTTAAGGTTGCAGCAATAGTTGAAGAAAACTTTATGGCTGTTCTTAGCTTGGGAGGGTATTTTTATCTCAAATTTGTCTTTGGTGGACTTCATTAGTCCCCTGAGTTGCTTGTTCAGACTGATGAGGGAGTTTTTATCTTGTTAGACAACTCCCTTCCTGGTTTTTGGATATGATTTTCTTTCTGTTGTTTTACAACTGTTTATACTGGGATTCTACCAGGGTGGCTTGGTTTTGTTCCTAGACTTTAAAGTTAAATTCACTTCCAAAATTTTTGCAATCATCTCAATCAGAAAAGGGGTTATGGATGGATGAAATAAACCTCACATCTTGCAAAAATAGTTATAATTTTTAACCAGTACAACACTGTATATCTTCTAACAATGCTTCTAATATCATTAACATTTAATTTAGCAATCATCTATTAAACAGTCACTGCTTAAGCTATAGAGTTTTTCACCTTAGTCTTTCTCTTAATAGTGCTTACCCTTTTTATAATTGTTCCTCCATCTTTTTGCATTTCTTCTTCAATTCTTATTTCTTCCTCTGAACCTGTAAAAAGCAAATGAACATTTTAGTATACAAACCCTCTCTCTCTCTCTTTCTCCTCCATACAAATAAATGTATTTATATAATTTTCATTTGCATTTCTACTGTTGCATTGTGCACAATCATTATTTTTATTTTTAAATGCCTTTTACCTACAACAGTTTCAAATTCAAAACCCTTTTGCTCTAATCATTATTTTAGAGGCCATACTCCCATAACTTTCTGCTTTCTCGCCACATTACCAACCGCACAAGATTAAATTTATTCATTCTGAATTGATGAAAAAACTGTCTCACAATCATTCTTTTTCTGTTACTTCTTCACAGTCCATCCAATAATGCCTCTAACATTTTGAACATTCCACCACACAGTTTTTTCCTGTGACCAATGTCCCCGCATAACGCACACCACATTGTACACACCCCTTCATAAAATACTCAACTTCTGCATATAAGTAACAATCTTTAGGATGGTCATATTAATAAACAGTCCCTCTCAGACACCGCAATGTTAAACTGAATGAGAGATGATGCAATATATCATTTTTTCATTGATAATTCATATAAATTAGACCATCCCCAGTACAACACCCACCAGAATATCTTATTTTTCTACTGAAAAAAATTGTTTCATACGATGGAATGTTTATCTAATGTCTCTAGCATTAACTGATATAGTTTGCATGATAGCCCTTTTATTAATGCCAAGTAATGAGCATTATCTGAAACCTCTAGAACATGTTAGCCTTTACAAATTGTCATGCATTGGTCTCTAAAATCCATCTAAAAAAATGGTCAGTCCCAAAATTATATGTAGCACAGATATGCACCTCTGGCAACCCTAAGTGAATTCATCATTGAAATCATTGAAATCAAATGCCTGTCAGTGATTTATTTGAAACTCAACACATTTGTTTCTGCTCACAGCTTTTCCACTGAATGCTGCCTTCCTTTCACCACTTCCATATATGAAGCAGCTTCACATATTTTTTCCTGGTTTTGTGAAAACTATGCTAACTCTTCTGTGTGCAAAACAGCACCTTATTGCCTTTAAGGTGAATTCCAGAGCAGAAGGCAAGCATGTTTGGCCAATTGTCCCTTGGATTTTGCTTTGCTACTACTGCCCCTTTCTTGACAACAGCTATTTTAATCCTTGAAGACCACTATTCACTTTATACATAACAACATCAGGAATTGTTTGCTTTTTTCTCCACTATCTCCGATGGTATTTTTAACTTATCATCAGTCAGCCCACCTGGTTGTAATGCCATGGCATTAACTTCATTTAAGTTACAGAACATATTCATAGTTGCTTCTGAGGTGAACTGAATAACTCAGTGTTCATCACCACATTCATCTTATTTTCCTCTACTTTATATAAAAGAGAATATGTACATATTTACATATTTAATAAATGCACATACTATTTACATTATATAAAAAAGTAAATACACCATAAATGCATTATCCTTAAACTTCAGGAATTAAATTAAATATTCAGCTCCCACTTTGTGTACCATAATCACATTCACAATTTCTCTAAAGCATCAACAACATTTTATATTGTATTTAACATAAATACTTCAATTTGCCATTTCCAAGTAAAGCAAACACTTGAAAAACATTACTTTATTGACCCAATCCTTTATTGCTCTGTCCTTAATACTGAATTTTCCATACACAACATAATCATATCTACTATATGTATATATTTTCTCCAGTTACCTTTTCAAAATTGCTACACAAAAAAGAGATTTGTTTATGCAGTAACAAACCATCTTCTATGGCTTCTTCTACTTTGCAAATACAATATTTTCATTCATTATATAGTTTATATAATATACTAGCTTTTACTGGTAAAATGTTCAACAAAAGATATCACATGTAGTCTTGGCATTCATTAATATCTTTGAACCAATCCAGCCTTTGCCTTATAGCTAACTGAATGTCCATATTATTATCTTCTAAAGGATATATTAAACTGAAGTCCTGCATAACAATATCATATTAATGTTTACATTTTGTGGGAGGCCACGGTGGTGCAGCGTTTAGCATTGCCGCCTCACAGCAAGAGGTTCTCTGGTTCAATTCTCGGCTGGTTGCCTTCTGTGCAGAGTCTGCATGTCCTCCCTGTGGTTGTGTGGGTTTCCTCCGAGTGCTCCAGTTTCCTCCCACATCCTAAAGACATGCAGTAGGTGAATTGGACACTCTAAATTGACCCTAGGTGTGAGTGTGTACATGTGTATGCCTTCTGTGGAAGGTTGGGCACCGGGCTGGCAACTCATCACTATAAAATTCCACTGCCAATCATGAGTGGACAGATGATCCGCTGTGGTGACCCCTGACCGGAAAAAGCTGAAATAAGAAGAAGAATTAATGTTTACGTTTTCATGGCATTTCATTAAAATTTCACTTCAATGCTAATACTTTCTTCAAATATCTATCTACCTCCTTATTATTCTAACTCTTAAATCTTTTATTTGTCCTCATACTCTCTCACAATTTTTTCATATTTCTCTTCTAATATCTGACCTATAATAGAAAGCTTCTCAGTTTTCATATTGCTGAACACTAAAATAAGTCCACTGAAACTAAATAAACAACAAGATTTATTAAACCCAACCCTATTTCTCCTTCTTATGAAATATTATCCCTCATTTTATGATATGCAACAATCATAACCATAACATTCAGAAATGCCTAACAATTATTTTCCTTTTCCTCTGGAACGGTAACAATTGCTTCCTAAATAAGCTAACTTTCCAACAAAACTGTGCTTATCAAATATTTTTAAATGATAACTGAAAGGTTCTACACAACTTGGCTACAGCCTTCAAACGTGATACAAGATTCTTCTGCTGCTGATACATCAATTCTTCCTTTCCAAACCAAAATCTTAGTGCCTTCATTTCTGACTTCAAATTTTAACATTCCCTAACTTTTTCCTGCTTACCAAAACGTTTACATTTTTTTATTTATTAATTTAAAATCAATATAGTCAAAATAGTGTGAATCTACCTCCAATGTCTTGAGTATTTCTGCTGTCCAGAGTTTATTTAGAACTAGTATAACCAAATTAGCTACATATGATAATACTAATGTCTAAGGAAGACTTTTGGGCTTTTCTGTTTTTAGCTCTTTGGGTGCAATCCAGTATCTTTCTCAAGACATTTAGAATACCCATTTTGGTTTTATTTGTTCATTGACAAGTCCTTTAACCAATCCCTGGACTTTCTACCTTCTTAAAGCTTGTCTGCTATGAGTGGAAGCTATTGCCAGTATAGTTGAGTGTTTTGGAATCATTTGACATAATATTTTACTAAATTTAGTTCTTTAAGGGCTACAGAAGGCTTTTGGGCTTGCTATTTTATTTATTTGGGTGCAATCCAGTGTCTTCCTCAAGATGTTCATAACACCCCTTTTGGTTTTATTTGTTGTTTGGCAAGCCCTTTAGCCAATCTAGGGGGTTTCCTGGTCTTTAAAAACTTGCCTGGTATGAGTGGAAGTTATTACCAGTGCTTGTTTGTGTTTTGGAAGTGTTTTACCTCCTTTAGGCCTTTTGAGGGCTAAGGAAGACTTTTAGGCTTGCTGTTTTTATTATTTTCTTTGGGTGCAATCCAGTGTCTTTCTCAAGATGTTTGGAACACCCCTTTTGTTTTTTTTTTTTGTTGATTGACAAGCCCTTTAGCCAATCCTGAGGTATTCTAGCCTTTAAACGCTTGCCTGCTATGAGCGAAAACTATTACTAGTGCTTGTGAGTATTTTGGTAGTGTTTAATTTCAATCTAGGTTCATTGGAATATATTAACACCAGAAAATGAAACTGTAATTCTCTTATTAATTGTCCATTCAAATTGTAGTAAAAGTCTAGGGTTTTCAGTAGTACAAATATTGAAAACTGGTTTATGTATCTTAGAAACCTTGATTGTAGGGCAATATGGTATGGATTCTCTGAAATCATACATTTTAGATGATCTTCTAAATAACCATTTCCTTATGAAATGTAAGTCATATGTGGTTTACATCAGAGCCAATGGATTAAGTACAGTAGACAAATGCAGTAACTGTAAGAAACTAGATAATTTAGTCACAAAATATGTTATTAAGAACTCAAAGGTATTAACGCTATACTCTTGTAATATATTATCTGCCTATAGGGCAGTACATGGGTATGTGAAGTCATAGAGTGAGGACTTAAAAGATTCAGATGTAAATAACTACTTTACAGACAACATATAACAGAGTGCAAAAAAAGACTCAAAAACAGTTACGTGATCACATGAAGGGTAATACTATTAAATCAAACAAAGGGAAAAACAAGGGGAAATATATTAAGTCATGGGGTGAGGTTTTGAAAGATTCAGTTGTGAATAACAACCCTGTAGACTATATAAAACACACCCCGACAAAGACCCAAAACACAAATTCATATGATCATTTAAAGGCTGATACCCAAAAAATCAAACAAAAGAAAAAAATAAGGGAAAATGTAGTCAAAACAAAAAAAAAATGTAAACAGGATATTTGTTGTAAAGAAATAAGGTAGTAACAACGATAATACTAAACTCCACTTTATACAGTATATCAGATGGAAAACAGATCATGTTTACATCTGTATCTGGGTCAGTAGTGACAGTGGATAACTACATAATTTCTGACCACTCAGTTGAAATAAACATGATGGTCCCAATAAAATAAATCTTGAAATAATTTCACAGCAAAAAATATTGTTAAAGCAAAAGAAGATACCCGTATTGTGCTGTACCAGGAATAATTTTACAGTTTAAAGTTAATATTCTAAATACTTCACAAAAAACTACTTTTGTAAATAATGAGAATAAGAATGCAGACACTGAAATCAGTTGGTACCGTAGATCCAAACAGAGCAAGTTCAAAGCACGGCATACATTGATAACATTGTGCAGAAACAGCAGAACACTAAGCACCACAGATGTCTAAGCAGCAGTGATGATGAACAAAGTGAAAACGAGAGTATTGGGGGGAAATCCATCCGAAAGAGATGTTTGCAACAGTAATGTAGTTGTTGAATGTTCTAGTAACTTAGAATTAAGTGCAGACGCCATTCATCTAAGAATAATATACAGCTGTATGAATCAGTGATAGAAAATATGTCTGTTACAATTGTGAATGAAGAAACTAAAGTGAGAATTATAAATATCTGAAGCTGAAAGGAATGAATATGAAAGAGAAATTATTTTTCTTGGAGACTCAATTCTCAGGCCAACTTCAAATAAATTATGCAGGCTTCATAAATCTTGCATAACTGTTACTGTACTATTGGGTTTGAAATTAAATGACACTCAGGGCCATTACAAATAAATTATGTAGGATTGATAAATCATGCAGAATTGTTACTGCACTATAAGGTTTGAAATTAAATGACAGTCCAGACATTATTTTGATACTGTTACAACCAAAACCAAGCTACAATTATACTATTTTTCATGCTGGAACTAATGAGTTACTATCTACCCCAATAAACCATTTGAAGAATGCCTTACAGGATATCATAAATTTAACTGAAACATCATCTGTAAGATTAACACTTAGTGAAATTTTACCAGTTAGTAGTTAGAAGGTGTGTCAAATTACCAAGACCCATTTGTTTAATACCTGGCTATGAGAGTTATTTATAGTATACAATATCAACTCTATAACATAGTGGGTATCTTCACTAAAGACAAAAGACACTTAACAATTATAGTTCCACTTACACACTAGCAAAACTGGTGAGTGCGTAAGATCTTCTTTAGATCAGCGTACAAAAAAATTAAAAAGAACTTGATACATCTAATAATTTTATAAATTGCTACCTGTGTAATGCTTATAGCTTCACTAGAAAGCCACATGAATTGACAAGCATAATCAATGTCAAAAATCTCAAAATCATAGCTATAGTTGAGGGGTGAGACTCAAGTGATCTGATTTGATTCTAAAACTATGAATGCTTAAGGAGATGTGAAAAGGGGAGGGGTTCATATTATTAGTTTGCAAGTCTTTTAACATTTGTTTTTCTAAAAATCAACAGAATACTAGAATGAATTGTGGCTGACATTTTAGGCATCAGTTATATTTATAAACTGAGAATAGTTTCATGTTATCAAGCTGCATCAATGAGTTCATCTGATCATTAGACATATTTGCATAATATGGATGAAGTTCTGCAATGAAAACATGTACTGCTATTTGGTGATTTAAATGATCAAAATAATATGATATAAACTGGCAATCTGGAACAAGTTGTAATAAATCCTCTAAATAATTTCTTAACATCTTTTCTCATCAAAACGTGTATTGACTTGTTTCTGGTAGTACCAGAGGAAATAACCTGCTCTACATAATTGCTACTGATTTACCACAGTATATCATAAGTGTCATGGCTGCTATGCCTTTGGGTAACTTGCATAATAACTCAATTTTGTTTACTCTGGAAGTGCTTAATACAAAAAATAATTGAGTTAAAAGATTCAGTCATGGAGAAATTGAACAACTACCTAGCAAAATAAATATCAATAACTGGTCCACAATGCACACTGTAAAAGATGGTGACTATGGTTACTCAGTGATTCAAGAGATCCTACAAACTGCTGTCACATCTATGGCATCTAACAAAAAATGCAATCTAAGCAATTTTTGCCCCCATGGTGAACCAAGATACAGTTAGAACATATAACAGAAAGAAAAGGGTTCACAGGAGGTATAAAATTAAACCTCATAAAAGGAAGCTGAAATATAAAATTTATGTAAACAAAGTAAAATAAGAAGAAAAGCGAACAAAAGAAGTTTTGGAAAACAAAAAATAAATATTATAGATACATAAATCGTAAACAATTGTTCCATAACAGTCATAGTGGAAATTGCAAATGTATTCAATGAATATTTTGCATCCATTACCTCTGATAAGGATATGAAGGAGAGAAAGTATAGCATCACACTGACAAATGCATACCTTCTATTTCTAATAGCATTAATGAGAAAGTTTTAGATAACTTCAAAAAATGCATCTACTGGACTAGATATGATTCCAGGAATCTTAATATATAACATGAAATCTCTTTCAAAAACTTACTGTGGAATTCTGTTGATCCTTATCTATAGCAAATGTCTTACATCATGCCAATCTACAAAAATGGCAGAAGGGAAATGATGCCGAACTGTAGACCAATACGTCTGGCTTCCATACTCAGAACATATTTTGAAAAGTATATTACAGAACAAATAAATTTGACTCATTTTATGAACAACACTGATATCAATCAACATGGCTTTATTAATGGGAGGTCAACTCTTACAAACTTGTTAGAAGTTTATTATCAAATACATATAGCTAATGATAATAGGTTAACAACTGTTATTTAAATAACGCAATGTACAAATTTAAGATAAAAGCATACACTATCAATTGGATTATAACTTAGCTTTCAGACAGAGATCAAGAGGCAGTTATAAATTGAATGAAATCAGATTACTTAAGGATTAATACTGTGGTTCAACATGGATCTGTCTTGGGTCCAACACTTTTCAAATGAGCATTTTCAACTATTCCTATCCTATTCCTACCAATAACAAATGCTGATGGTAAACTAGGATTTATTATTACTAATAACAATGATTATGTGTTGATTAATTCTTATATGGAACAGCTCTTATCTTAAGTTATAAACAATAGGCTACAGATAGGTAAGAGGACATTTATGCTTGCTGTTATTTTATAACAAATATCTTCAAGTATCTTTAGGAACAGAAGTATTTCAAATCAATTCTGCTCTTGGAAAAAGAAAATACAGGCTTAATATACCAAAACATAAAATTACTTTCTCAGTATCCTTCTTACAGAAGGATATACATATATAGGTATAGGATATATATATATAAATATATATATATATATATATATATATATATATATATATATATATATATAGGATATACATATTTATAGGATATATAAATATATATATATATATATATATATATATATATATATATATATATATAGATATAGATATAGATATAGGATATACATATTTATAGCTTTACTTTGGAATATACTACCAGTTTCAGTGAGGCAGTCATGAAACAATACCAAATTTAAGTCTAATTTAGACAACTGGGGATGTCATTTGACATTTGATACTAATATTAGTGAGTCAGTGTTCTTCGACAGTCGTTTCACCAGAACACTTTAATACAACTTAAGAACTTATATACTGAACATATTTTCTAAACACCTATTTTACCTCAGGTAAATGTAAAAATATACTATAATATAAAATTGAACATGCTCATAGCCATTACAAAAAATAATGCAATCATACAACAATCCTGTTGTTCTCCATTTTATTAGAAATTGGTACTCTAAGTCAAACATTAATTAAAACTTTAACCATGCTATTTTCATCTACTGTCTTCAAATAGTTTTGAGTTTTGTACTCACACAATACACTTCCAAAATAGCTTCTTCTGATTCCCTCCATCTGCTGCCATTACAACAGTCTCATCTGTAATCAGTTTCATCCCGTGTGCCTTCAGTTTTGCATTCCATTCCTGTATCCTTTGCTGAAGTTCTTGCATACAAAAACTTTGTTGATCCATCCCCTCTAACCTGCTTGCTAATGTATTCCATCACCTGTATGAACAGCAGTGGGCTCAAAGCTGAACCCTGGTGCACATCCACTCCCACTGAGAACCCCTCTGTGAGACCAAACATGGTTCGTACTTCAGTCATTGGGTCCTTATACATAGCTTGCACTAATTCTACCAGTGTTTCTGGGACTTTGAACTATCACAGGACTGCCCAAATCAGCTTTCTTGGGACCTTATTGTATGATTTCTCCAAGTCTAGAAAAGCCCAGAGGGACTCTTTCCTCACCTCTAGCTTCTTCTCAACTATCTATCTCACTGTGAACACAGGGTCAGTTGTGCTGCATCCTGATCTAAATCTGAACTGCTCATCTCCCATCTTACTTTCTACTACTCTGTGTATTCAGATATTTTCAGATACAGATAGATTTATCAGAACCGAGGCTAGAATCACAATGGCCTCAGCTTCTATTTTAAAATATTCAAGAGGTATATCTTAGAAATAGTCATAATAAGCTTTACTTTTTTGAAGTATTCTTTGATGGTATTTGTAGGAACTGGTTGGATGGAGAAATGGTGAAGGAGATTATTAGACTGAGTGGGGACATCAAGAGCCTGATTAATCACCTAGTTGGTTAATGATTATACTGTCTGTATAAAGTGGGTTTCATCTGTTTGGTTATGGAATCAGTTTGTTTCTGTGCATTTGGTGTTGGCTATGTAGCTTGTCCAGGATTTATCAGTTTATTCACAGTCTCAGAACGTTTTGGATTATTAGTTTGTGTTTTGACTGGTTGAGTAATAGGTTTTCTTATCTTTGGTAATAAGTTATTTTGGGTCTATATTATAACATCAATTTTGCAAAATGTCGAATGTTATAATATCGACACAACTACATCGAAGGCTGAAAATAGTGAAGCCATGGAACATCGAATTCTTACCTAGGGCAAGATTTCAGTGGGCCTTTCCGTGGCTTCGCTATTTCCTCCACTGTGGTGAGATAGTTACGGACCTTAGGGTGAGGGTGCGGGTTAAGGTAAGTGGATAGGTAGAAATGTGTGTATGGTTTAGTGTAGGGTTAGAAGTAGGATCTTGTTAAGTGTATGTGTGTGTATTAATTAGTTTGTTTGTGTATAGTTTCTTAGGGTAAGTGTGCGACAGTTACGGACCTTAGGGTTAGGGTGCAGGTTAAGTTTAGTGGATAGATAGGAATGTATGTACGGTTTAGTGTAGGGATAGAAGTAGGGTTTTATAAGTGTATGTGTGTGTGTATTATTTAGTTTGCTTGTGTATAGCTCCGTAGGGTAAGTGTGCGATAGTTACGGACCTTAGGGATAGGCTGCGGGTTAAGGTTAGTGGATAGATAGGAATGTATGTATGGTTTAGTGTAGGGTTAGAAGAAGGGTTTTGTTAAGTTTATGTGTGTGAATTATATATTTTGGTGTGCTTGTGTTGTGTGTATGTTTCTTGGAACAGCAAATTTTTTGCCTGAGAAAAAATTTGCTATTCTGAGTGTTCGATGTTATCACATTTCGAAATTCCAAGTTCGAGCTTATGGTGTTCGATATTTTGGAATTTCGATTATGTGATATAGACCCATTATTTTATGTTTCTTAGTTGTCTATATGCAAGTAACTAGGAGCTGTTTTATTTTTTATCCAGACCTAGATGGTTTACAAGCATGCAAGATCAACAGTCCCCAAGTAGGAGAATATAACCTTTTCCCCTGGGATTGTGCAATCTCGGAGTTAGAATATATAATTAGGGTGCAGTCCCTGCCCACATAGTGGGTGCAAGGGTGATTGCCCTGCATAAAACAATGCTTTCTTTTTTTTTTAAGTTTAGCATGTGCCAAGATTAATTCTCAGTGCATGTGTTATGCATATCAATATAAGTAGTGTGCTACTAATTTAAGTAGATCTACGGGTCTTATCAGATTATCGAAGTTTCAAAACTTCAAAAGTCATATGGCTGGGACCATATGATTGAAGATTGAAACATCAAATGTTTTGAATGAGGACTGAGGTATGGCATGGAATGGGACATTTACCCTTTTCTGTATAATAAAGCAACTTAATTTAACTCAGGGTAATAATTTACTGATAAAATATATTGGTAATATAAATATTATTTCTCAGTTAAAAACAGCCATTATTCTGGGCAACTAGTACCTGTGTAAAAATATGTGCATTAAAATGTCTGTAAGCATTTTGTGAATGTTATGCAAACAAAGAAAATGACACAAGATAAATAATGTTAGCTGGAGGGAGTATCTGCATTACATGCAGCTCAAAGAAGTTGACACTAATTTAACTTGCATTCAACTTACTCTTCTCCAATATTATTTTATGTCTATCATGTGCCATCATGAATTCTAATATGTTTGCTGAGTACACCACCTTTTGTTTGTAGTTGTTCAACACATCCACAACCACAACCATCTCAGTGAAAGAAACATTTCTACCTCTCCACTGTGTCATCTTTCTGTTTTCAAATTCTGTTCATTTATGTATTTTCAGTTCCATCTCCAGAAAAAGGGTCTCTGGAACTGTATGTGCTCCTCAAGTTGAGTGAGGGGTGTCTCAGCAATGGATTGTACAAAAGAATACTACCATCCCTCTTTTTACTGCTGATACCTCACTCTCGTCTCAGGCAACTTGAGCGTTTCCCACTAGCATATCCTAATGATATAGAAGTCTGTCTATTTATCTATATATATATATATATATATATATATATATATATATATATATATATATATATATATATCATATTTATACAGTGCATAGAGTGCAATTGTTAAGAGCATTTCTAAGTAGTGGTATTAATATTGGGTCTCCCCCTAGGCATTGAGTACTGCCTGTGCTTCACCAAGAGCATTACCAGCTTTCAAAGATGATAAAACACTTTGCACTTTTTTTTTCTATAACCAGAAGTACATGGAGCATGTAAGGCTCCATGCACTACAACGTAACCTTCCATTGTGTGTTCTTAACATGGATGCCAAGAGTCACCTCTTGAGCTTCATTCTTGATGTGAATTTCTTAACATCCATGTCTCGAACACATAATAATGTGGTTATGATCAGAGATACAATCATAATCCTCTATATCTACACCTATATATAATATTTGTGTATAATAGGTATACATAATATCTTTAAATAGATAGTAGATAGATAGAAACAGATGCAATCTAAAGTGATATCAACAATGGCCCCACTACAGCTAGCATATTTGTTGATATGACTAGGCCATTTGAAACTATAAACCACAAGCTGCTCTTTTCCAAACTGCAAAAATGCAGCTTTGGTGCTAATACAATAAAATGGTTTCTAAGCTGTCTCAAAAACAAAATTTCCAATAAGCAACTTTCATCAAATGGCATGCTCAGTACTGGTGTAACTCAGGAATTAGTTGTAGGTCACTACAATTCTCATTATTTATTAATGACCTTATGGAAGACTTTCTCTCACTGAATGTTATATTATATGTCGCTTGTCTGGTCAGGATAAAACAGACGAACAGTTGTGGGTTCGGTTCAAGCAGCTTTATTATATACAAACACATCAGGATTAGGGCTTGGTAACTTAAACTTATAAACAGACTGACTACTGCACTCAAACATGTTAACAATCTGGCTATTCTCTCAAAATGGCACTACTACCTGCATGTGCTCACTATTTCTATGCACATGCCTACAATTGGAAATGCTTCTTAAAGTTACAACACACACACTGTTCTACATCTTCCCTCTTTGAGAAATAGGTCATACACTAAAATGACAGCATTCATTGACATGCAGTTGTACAGAAATGATCCTTTGACATGCAATTATACAGAACTAATTCTCTGACATGCAATCATACAAAACTAAACACATATAAAACAATCATGTCCAGGTTGCTGTGTATTTTACACTAGTCTAGAAATATGACCTGATCATCTAACATAAAAATCAGAATTGGCACTAGCAATGGGGACTGTCTTTAAGGAATGTTCACCTTTAGGGACATCTGGGTCATCATAAGGAATGGGAATAGGTACTGAGACATGTTCTTCAACAGGAACATTGTCTGGGTTGCTCTGAGATCTAGAGTCTGTATCACAGGTACGATGCTGCGATATCAATTCAGACACTGAAAGAAGATGCCTGCAGTTTCTATTGTATTCTATACCCTCAGATTCCACTAATTAGGATCTCAGCTTGGCACATATACCTCTCGCTTTACCAATTCGATCAAAGCTTTCACCGTTTGCATCCTCACTGTCTCCTTCTTTCAAGGGATGAAGAAATATGTTAATTTTATCATAGCTGGAATTCTGAAAGGAACACTTCTTAAATAGCTGGGCTTTAATTGCTCTGGTGTTTTTAGCATTAGGCACCAACAAACTAGAGCTGATAGGCAAGGTTGTTCTGGTTTGCCTAGATAGAAGTTTCTGAGCTGGCGAGCCAAGTAGGTTGTCACGGGGTTGACCTGTCTAGTAATTGCTTTGCACTCTGTACTGCACATTCAGCCAGGCTGCTTGACTGCTAGTAATATGAATACAGTCTCATTCTTTTGCAAATTTCTGAAATAATTGACTGGCAAACTGGGTACCATTGTCAGAAATAACTTTGTGTGGACTACCATGGACTGAGAAATTACATTTCAACTTAGTAATAACATTACTGGATGTTAGGTAGAAAATTGATCTCAAACCAGTTCAAATTCTTTTTGCAAATGCAGTTTAGTACTACTGCATACTGAACAAGATAAAAAGCACTTTATGAATGTCTTTTGACAGAGAAGACCAAAACACTAGACCTCTCCCCCTTCCTTTGGTAGCTTTGGAACCTGGGTGGCCACGATGCAAAAATCTGAATGTATTCATGTTGTAAGGAAACAGGAACAATAACTTCAGGACCTTTGAAAATGATACCATCTTCCATCAGCATCTTATCTATATAAGGAAAATAAAGTTGCACTTCTGGTGGAACACAAGATTGCTTTGAAGCCATCCAATATTGATGAAGTGGTTGAGCTTTTGCAAAATTGGATCAGCCTTTGTATGATCTCTCAGCTCATCAAGTCTTGTGACAGAAAACTTATGCACTTCCATGACATCAAAGTCAAAATTCTCAGCATCAAGTTGTTCAGTGTTATTTCTGAGTGATCTGGATAAGGTATCCGCCAGATAAAGAAGTTTGCCTTTTGCAGAGATCATTTTGAAGCTGTATTTTTGTAATCTGAGCGTCATTCTTTGTAGTCTTGCTGGAGCTATATACATAGGCTTCTTCAAAATAGTGACTAGAGGTTGATGATCAGTCTCGATCTGGATAGCTCAGCCATAAATATAATCATGGAACTTCGAACATGTGAACACAATTGCCAAAAGTTCCTTCTCGATTTGAGCATACTGCATTTCATTTTGAGTGAGAGTTCTAGACGCATAGGCAACTGATCTGCCCTCTTGAAGAATAACTGCACCAAGACCAAAGTTTGAAGCATCACAGGAAAGAATTACTGGTTTGTGGACATCATAGTATCTCAATGTAGGTGGATTGGCAATTTGCTGTTTGAGGTTACTGTTACAACCATGACCAGGCAACATTTTTGCATGTCAGGTCTCTTAAAGGCACTGATCACTCACTAATGTCAGGTATAAACTTACCCAAGTAGTTAACCATACCAAGGAAATGCTGTAGGGCTTGCAAATTGTCTGGAACTGGCATCTCAAGAATGGCTGCTTGTTTGTACTGGTAAATAAATGACCTACATAAGTAATTTCTGGCAGTCTGAATTTACATTTCAGAGGATTCAGCTTTAAGTTCCCTTCACACACTCTGTCCAGAACATTCCTGAGGTTTCTGTTATGCTCTGCTTCTCCATTACCTCCAACTAGTAAATCATCCACTATTATAGTACATGGATAACCTGAAAAAAAATTCTCCATTGCACGCTGAAAGACTTCACTGTCAGAATTTATTCCAAAAGCCATTCTGAGAAATCTGTATCTGCCAAATGGAGTACTGAATGTAGTCAGTAGTGAAGATTTGTGATCAAGCATTACTTGCCAAAATGAACTCTTTGCATCCAAGACAGTAAAAACAGTGGCACTTGGCATGAGGGCGGCAACATCCTTGATTGTATGCATAGGATTATGAGGTCTCTTTAATGCTTTGTTCAAGTCTCTTGGGTCAATGCATATTCTGATTTCATCTGCGCATTTCTTATGAGCAACTACCATGGAATACACCACTCAGTTGGTTCTGTGACTGGACAAATCACACCTTGCTGCACCATCTTATCTAACTGGGCCTTGACTTTGTCCCGCATAGCTATCAGAACTCTCCTTAATAGTCTGACCACTGGACTGACCTCTGGGTCTACTTTCATGGAATACACAACTGGAAGTTTGCCTCGCTTGTCATTGAAAACATCAGCATACTCTGAAAAAGTAGCATCAGTGAAGCTGGAACTAGGACATGTGCTTACATGATGGACTTCTTTGGTAAAAGAAAGCAGTTTCATTATTAAACTGTCTCTGAGACCTAATAATGACTGCACAGGTCTTCTGACTACATAGAATTGCAAGCTGTAATGGTTCCCAGCCAAATAGCATGAAAGCACTACTGAGCCTTTGGTTTGAATCTCTTCACCTCCATAAGCAACAAGCTTCGTACAATTAGCCAAATGAATTCACCAGCTCTTACTCTAGCAAATGTTTCTGCCGACATAACATTACACTTTGAACCAGTGTCTACTTTGAGCTCCATGGGTTTACCATTGATCAGGACAGTGATAAATAAATAGAGATCTCTCAGGGTAAGGTACCTGCTATGTCCCAAACGAATAATGTCAATATCAAGGTGCAGGTACTCCACGAATATCGAAGCCAACCATCAACCACAAAGGCAAAAAATCAATAAAAATTTTTTATACTTGAACAGCAACAAAACTTTATTCCATGGGTTGTTAGCACTTTCACGTTTACTCTGGACGCTTCTTCAGACTTTAATAACTCATCACTTCTGTATTTAAATACATATCAATTAAACAATTAACCAATGAAAGCCTTTGTATGAATACATAACTTTAAAAAGTAAGAAACTTCTAAATAAATAAAAAGTCAGAAACTTATATTGTGAAAATTCAAAATTCAACATTGACACTAAAATGGATGTAGTAATAGATTATTACTGTTATTAACATTTCAGATGGCAAATAGCATATAAATATTTTTTATTTATTAAAAACACAGCAGCATATAAAAACAGCATATGATAAAAAACATTTCAAATATATGAAATTACTGAAAAACTTCTAAAAATACATATTCCTACTAACACCAAGAAACATGAAAAAGTCAAATGTGTGGCAATAAATAACTGCTAATGCTTCAGATGACGACTGACTAGAAAGGGTTTCAAAGTAACCCTTTCATTAAGGCCATGTCCTTCATCTGCTTTCATTCTGATGATCCATTTACATTCTTCCCTTTCAGTGAAATTACTAACATTGCCTAATCTCAATGTGGTGTATATCAGTTCAATGACTAAGAACTCAAAAGTATGTGTGGTACCTTGTGATAGAACATGTCTAGCCAGTGCGCTCCTGTCATTCTCCCTGTTGATCGCATATAAATGCTCTCTAACCCTTTCCCTCAATGTTCTGTTCGTCATACCGACATAGAAAGCCTGGCATTTGGTGCAGATGGCTAAATACACTATGTTCCTTGTCCTACAGTCTGCATAATGATCAAATTTGTATAGCACACCTGTGTCCGGGTACCTAAAGTTATTCCTGCCCAGTATGTATTTGCACTGATTGCAACTGCGACATGGAAAGGTACCCATTCTAACAGTAAGTGGTTGATCTTGAGATCGCCTTTCATAACATAACATGTTCCTTAAAGATCTGGTGTTCTTGTAGGAAAAACTGGGGTGAGGACCTACAAGTGCTCTGAGCCTATCATCCAACTGTAGGATACCCCAGTTCTTTCTAATGACATTAGTAATACTCTTATTCTTATTGGTATATGAAAGTACCATCCCCTTTTTACTTCTAGTAAATGGTCTGCTTTGTTCCACCTGTTCATTAGTTGCTATCCTAATGTAGGGTCTTGATTCTTCATTGCGTTCTGTTTGTTGCAGGATTGTCAAATCATTGTCATGGTAACCCCTGGATTTAAAGTCAGCATCTAAGCCCATCAATTCATTCCTATATGCTGAATCATCGCTTGTTAGACGTGAACAGCGAGCTGCCTGATTCTTAACAATGTTCTTGTGTATGTGGGGAGGATGCATACTATCACGATGTAAGCATGTGTTCTTTTGTACAGGGTTTCCTATAAATGTTGGTTGTGAAACACCCATTATGCTTCCTGATGGTAACATCTAAGAAGTCAATCTGGTGACATGATCTCTCCCCAGTCAGCCTCAAAAAAGATGTGGTGTTGTTGACGTAACTTAAAAACTCATCTAAGATAGTAACATCACCACTCCAAACAAAAAACACATCGTCCACAAAACGTTTATAATACTTGAGGTGCTGCGAATAATATTCATTACCAAAGATATACATAGATTCCCAATAGGCTAGTACAAGGTTTGCATAAGAATTGGCACATGACGTGCCCATCGCTACCCCTGAAGTCTGCAGATAATAACCATCACCAGATAAAAATACATTATTTTCTAACACTAATTCCATCAGCATGGTGATCATAATCACTTTGTTGTTAATCATGCCCTTCTCTAGAAGAAAAAGCCTCAGGAAGTCTATCCCTATATCATTAGGTATGCAGGTGAATAAAGACTGAACATCTAGGGTCATCATAATGTCATTCTCCAAGTATGCTTTTTCAACAGCACTCTCAGCTAGAGATTCCAATAGTTGTTTATTATCTCTCGAAATGGAGAAGGTAGAGTCAACTATAGGTCTAAGTTGCTTCTCAATATAAATTGAGATACATTCAGTTAGCCAGCCTCTCCCTGAGATTATAGGTCTGAAGGGTGGATCAGACAATGTCTTATGCACCTTCGGAAGACCTCTGATAATAGGTACCAAAGGTTTTTCAACTAGAAAGTAATTATAGAGATCATTACTTATAATATTGGACATCAACATATCATACAAACCCCCTCCAAGGTTGCACTATACAGAAAAACACACAAAAATACCACCGCACACGTACATTCCCCGCACACACACACATCACAGTCACAACACACACTTACACACACTAAAGCCCCTAACCAACACAACCAAACATAGATACTTACCTAACCTCCTGACATCTCCGTACTTCGAGATTTTGAAATTCACGCTTCTGGTCTTCCGGTCTTCTCGTCTTTCAGTTATCTGGTCTCGGGATTCTGGTCTTCCGTAATGTAAGTATTCGGGATTTAGTAGTGATCCTATATATATATATATATATATATATATATATATATATATATATATAGTTACTAATTCTGAGAATGCACAACAGCAGGGTAACTGTTCCACAATCTCACACAGAAAGTAGTTGAACACACATACATATATATATATATATATATATATATATATATATAAATGGGTCTGCTTCAGTAGACCGAACTCTCACTTACCTGACTTTCATAATGCTGAGATGAAAAGGCTGATACCCCATAACACCGACATCCAAGAACACCAACTTTCCACTCCAGGTAAATAACTGCATGGCCAACCTGAAAAATAAATTAAAACTGATGCAAAGTAAACTCACTCATGTGAGGGGCTTTGCCCCCCACACCCCCTAACGAAATATACCAACTCCGAGATCATACTACCATGGGTGTAAGGGGCAAAGTTCAACATGGTGGCCAAGCGGTTACTTAGCTGAAGTGAAAAGTCAGTGTTCCGGGGCATCATTGTTATGGGGTTGATGGCCTTTTCATCTCGGCATTATGAAAGTTGGGTAAGTGAGAGTTTGGTCTACTGAAGTAGATCCACATACATATATATATATATATATATATGTATATATATATATATATATATATATATATATATATATATATATTCCTACACACACACACACACACACACACACACACACACACACACACACACATATAATACGTGTGCATATGTATATATATATATATATATATGTGTGTGTGTGTGTGTGTGTGTGTGTGCGTGCGTGCGTGCGTGTGTGTGTATATTTGTTTTCTGCCTCCCTCAATCAAGACCATTACTTTTCCCAGTCCATTCATTCAGGGAAATCACAGAGAGGGATAAGTTTCAGGGGATTCTGACATCATCTTATAGAGTTTGGAGACTTTCTGACAGCTCCTACACTGCTCCTACACAGCCTTCCCACTTTTAACTGGTAAAGTAAAGAATAATGCCCATGATGCTGAAACCAGTGCAGGTACATGTTTCTGCACAGTTGCTGTGTTCATCTAGCACGCATTCAGTCCTTGATGGGCTCTAGTCCAAGTTCACATCCAGCACAGTTCTCTACCTTTACTCAGGTTGCACTACTGTGGCAGGAAAAAAAAACATGATTTTGATATTCAAGCCAGCACTGCCCAGTCATAATACAGAAAGAACATTTGAGAAGGACAACCTTTTTAGTTTCTTAATCTTGAATTATCTTCTCCTCCTCCTTTCTCCCTTTTCACTTTACAAAAAAAAAAAACTTTGCTAGACTCTCCCTGTGTTCTGACTGAGTGTGCTTCTCTGCTGATAAATATATTTTTTGGCACTTTTCAACTGTTCAGAGTTGAATAAAACAATAACTGAATTCAGTTCAGAATACATTTTGAATTAATTGCATTTATTTAAACTGTATTTGCTTTAATACTGCTACATACTCAAGTGTGTTAGCTTGCACTGCATTTGAATTGTTTTTGGTGCTGTTTAGCTGTTTTTCTGTAAAAAAGAAAATCTAAGCTTGTTTCCTGCCTTTCCTGTAACTAGTCTAGTCCAGATACAGATTTGCTGTATCCAGGACTGTTTGTAAGCTTCTTATCCCCCCAAGCCTTTCTGTGTTGGAGGGAAGCCTTCTAGCTTATCAGTGGGAGTGGTAAGCACTAGGTAGCCTATCTACCACAAGAGGAGTGGTTTCTGGCCCAGAAATTCTAGTTTATTGGCCATTTGGGCAGTTTTTCCATCTCTTTTAACTCTCTGGTTTAAAAGCCCACATTTGCACTTGTTTCTCTCCTTTTCTGTAACTAGTCCAGTCAGATACAGATTTGCTGTATCCAGGACCAGTTGTAAGCTTCTGAGCAGTGCCAAAGTCTGTTTTCAATTTTTTCCTTAGATCTGCTAGTTCTCTCCTCTCCTGCACTTTTACTAGCCTATTAGTCTAGCACTTTACCAGACTTCTTGTAGCAATTATTGTAGCACACAAAAGTGCTACCAGCACTAAACATTCTACAAGGAAACAGCTACAGTACTTATTATTAATCCCCACTCATCCAGGCATGTCTAAAGGTCAGTTCCCTGTGCTTTCTCCTATTAACCTGGTGAGCTTGGGCATCCTGAGGCAATGTAGCCACTGCCTCATGTACACTGACAACCCTCTCCTCTTACCTCCCAACACTCAGACTTGTGAGAGATGAACTTATATATCCAAATTGGAAGCCACACACTCTCCAGCCAAGACCAGAATAGCTGGTCAAGAGGAGAAGGTCAACACTTGCACCATACCACATGGAGCACATAGCTCTCCAAATCACACACCAGCACTGCCTTCACATAAAAACACAAACCACACACCCACCTTTGGAGAGGCTCTCAATAAAACTCTACCCAAACAGCAGAGACCTTCAAGGCAGAAACACACTCGACCACCACAACACAACACTAATCACAAGAAACATAACTCTCCTAAACAGTGTGCCACTCAACTAAAGCACCTAAGGCAAAACAGCATGCCCAGCACACTAATCATAGGTGACTCGATAGTGAGGCACACTGATGTCCCACTCACAAGGATCAATAAGGAGAAAGTAACAGTCAGCTGCTTGTCAGGTGCTAGGATCTGCCACATAATGCACAAACTCAGGTCCTTCAACAACAGGTACAAATATGACTCTGTCATTGTACATGTAGGTGTGAATGACCTGAGATGTACCTCCTTGAACTACATGAAAAGAGACATGGAGGAGCTCTCGGATTATGTAGCTCAGGCAGGTATGACCCTAGCCCTGAGCAGCATCCTACCATCATCCAGAATGATACCATAGTACAAGCAGAAAATGATTAATTTCAACAACTGGCTAAGTTTCTGGTGTCATTCTAAAGGGATGTAATATCTGTCTACCTGAGATTACATGATTGACATACCTCAATGCTTTGACAGAGATGGCCTGCATCTGTCACCCCTGGGCTTCCGGATACTGGCCAGAGCTCTTGCCACCCTTATAGTGTATTTTTTACGTGGTGTTCCAAAGACCAAATTACCACTGTAACAGCTACAAACAAATGCAATCTGAGGGTCAGGCTGCTCAATGCTAGAAGTCTAAACCTCAAAATGCACTCACTCCAAGCACTCCTTAAAATGGAGAACATCAACATTTGTGCCATACAGAGACCTGGTTCAAGGCAGCAGGAAGCACCCCTGCACTACCAGGCTATAACTCATTCCATGCCTTTCGGACCCAGATTTTGAACCAATGCTCCAAAGGCGGTGGTGTTTCCATATTCATAAAGGATGTGCACACCTCCAAACTGGTAGCCCAACATAACACATCTGAGATACTTCAGGTGCAGCTAACATTGGGTAAGACAGCAATTCAGGTTGTAGCCTGCTATAGGTCCCCAACCATGTCTCAAGACTCACACTCCATGTTCCTAAGCACCATGGAGAATATTAGGGTCCAACCTAACACTCTCATACAGGGTGACTTCAACTACTCCTCCATTAACTGGGAAAACTACTCATACACCAATACACTTGCTCAATGTTTTCTGGAATTCATTAAATCCAATGCCCTGGACCAGCTCATTCTTACCCCCACTAGAGGTAGCAACATCCTTGACCTGGTCATGGGCGACCATTGCTCTATACCAATAATCAACTCCTCCCTGGTTAGATCTGACCACAAACTAATCACCTTGGAAATCCACATCCCTCCCACCCACCCCCGTAAAGGTAACCACCATGAAAAACTTCCCCAAAGCTAACTAATTTTGGGCTCCTAAAAACAGCAGTGGATAACTTCACGGCACCCATGCAAATAGAGAATAGTTGCATGACTGCCGAATCATGCACCAATGCACTGTACAAATACTTACACAAATGCATGGATCTTGCCATACCCAATAGAAATAAGACACTCTCCTCCAAAAAAAGAAAGCCAATCTGGTGGTCTCCTGCCATAAACAAACTCTACAACAAAAGGAGGAAACTGATGCGGAATAAGGTGAAGTCCCAAGACTGGAAAAACTCCCTTATCTGCCTCAACAAAAAGTTGAGATCCCTCATCAAATCCTCTAAAGCTAGCTATGAAAACATAATTCCAGCAGATAGTAAAGACAACCACAAAGCCTTCTATAGTTATGTAAAGAATCTCCATGGCAATGCCCAGATTTGCTCTGAGCTACTACACAATGGTACCTCCTATACTGAGCCAAGAGATATTGCCAATATACTGGCCGACAGATTCAGTGCCAACTTTACCCCTCTCCGTCCCCCACCCCCACCCCAAGGACAAGTCACAATACCAGTAGATTGCCAGAAACCCAGTATTACTGCTGCACAGGTTAAAACAGCACTGTCCAAGTCCAAGAATACAGCTTCTATGAACCTATGAACCTAAGTCTGGTCCCTCCAATTGCCAGGCTGCAGGTTAGTCCAGTCATTTAGGTCACAGACAGGTCTCATTCATTCTGTGCCACAGAGCAAGTCCACATTATAGATTCATAGGTTCAAAGGTGTGTACCAGGCTAATGGCCCTGGAGCCTTTACAAGCTTAGCCCATAGAAGTGCCCTGGCATCGTGCCACCCAATGTTAGTTCCCAGTGCCTCTGTCAAGTAGAGCCACTGGAGTGATCCCTGGGGTCAACTTTCTATTTCCCATCCACTCATCAAGATTTCTCTTGAAGAGGGCCAGTGAGGTGCTCTGCTTGACATGTATGGGAAGTCTATTCCATAGCATGGATAGTCTCTGGGTTATGAACCTGTCCCTCCAGTATGTTCTGTTAATTGTGGTAATCAGGTTGAGGTCTCGGGAGCATGTGGTGTGGAGGGATTGGGACTTCTTTAGATGTAGCATTTCTAACAGAGCTGGGTCAGACATGGCTTTGTAAGTCAAGCAGAGATTGCTTTTTAGTAGATGATATGAGACAGAGAATAGCTGGAGTTTTTTTTAGTCTGTCTGTGTAGGACATGTGTTTAAGGCCTAGGATCCCCTTTGTGAAGTACTTTTGTGGCCTTTCCAGCTGCTGCATGTGTCTAGTGAGGTACATGCCAAATGGGGCATTATACTCAATGATTGGCCTAATGAGGGAAGAGTAGAGGGAAAAAATGACCTCTTTCTTCCTGGATGCAAAACCCTTGGTAATGAGTTGTGCCACATAGAAGGACGTTCTGACCACAGTGGCAATGTGGTGGTCGAAGGAGAGGTTGTTGTCAACCTGTGTCCCCAGATCTCTTATAATGCCTTCACTGTTCAGTGGGCTCCCATCAATGTGGTAATTAGTGGGAACTGAGTTTTTCCCAAAGGGGATGACAACGCATTTTTTTGGCATTAAGCTTAAGGCCATGGTTTCTACACCAGTCATTGGTCTCAGTGAGGCCTTTCTGTAGGATGTCTACATCACTTGGGGAGTTAATAATGGCTTCCAGCTTGCAGTCATCTGCAAACTTGGTCAGCCAGAGTCCCTCCATGTTGGTCTGGACTTCTGAGAAGTAGATGCCAAACAGGAGAGGACCCAGGACTGATCTCTGTGGGACTCCACTCGTGACTGGTCAGAAGTCTGACTTGGAGGCCACTACTTTCACACTGTGGGTTCTATCTGTGAACCTATTTGCAACCCACCTATTGATACAGGGGTTGATGCCTAGTTTGGTGAGTTTGTCAATAATTCCTGAGTGGGGAATGGTATCAAAGGCCCTGGCCAGATCGAGGTTGGCTGTATGAACTGCCTTCCCCTCATCCACAGCTCTGGTGACTGACTCAAAGAAGTCAACCGGGTTGGGCAGGCATGCTCTACCTTTCACAAAACTAAATTGAGTGGGATCTAGAGTTTGGAGATTCCCTATATCCTTGTTAATTAGGTCCATGATGATGCGCTCCATAGCCTTACTTATCAGACTCGTCAGGCTAATGGGGTGATAATTCCCAGGGTCTGTAGTCGCTCCCCCTTTATGGAGAGGGATGACTGTAGCAGTGCACCATTCAGTAAAGACAAAGCCTGAGGTGAGGCTGTGATTGAACAGGGCACTTTGTAGTTTTTGTAGAACCCACCCAGGGATGTTATCAGGTCCCATGCAAGCTGTATTCTTGGCCTTGGACAATGCAGCTTTAACCTGTGCTTCAGTAAAGCTGGGTGCCTGGCATTCCTCCGGTATTGTGATTGGTCCTTTAGGGAGGGAGAGAGGGGTAAAATTGGCATTGAATCTGTCAGCCATTGAATCTGGCAATATCTGTACGCTCAGTATAGGATGTACCATTGTGCAGTAACTCAGAGCAAACCTGGGTATTGCCATGGAGATTCTTGATATAACTATAGAAGGCTTTGTGGTTGTTTTTAGTGTCTGTCGCAATTCTGCCTTCATAGTTGACCTTAGAGGTTTTGATGAGGGATCTCAACTTTTTGTTGAGGCTAATAATCGAGTTTTTCCAGTCTTGGGACTTCACCTTTTTCTGCAACAGTTTCTTCCTTCTATTGTAGAGTTTATTACTGGCCAGGGACCACCAGATTGGCTTCCTTTTTTTTGGAGGAGAGCATCTTAGTCCTGTTAGGTATGGCTAGGATGTTGCTCAGGGCTAGAATCATACCTGCCTGGGCCACATAATCTGAGAGTTCCTCCATGTCTCTTTTCATGTAGTCCAGGGAGGTGCATCTCAGGTCATTCACACCCACATGGACAGTGACAGAGTCATACTTGTACTTGCTGTGGAGTGACCTGAGTGTGTGTGTTATGTGTCAGATTCTGGCACCTGATAGACAGCTGACTGTTACTTTCTCCTTATTCAACTAAGTGAGTGGGACATTAGTGTGCCTCAGTATTGAGTAACCTATGTTTAGTGTATTGGGCAAGCTGTTTTGTCTTAGGGGCTTAGGTTGAGGGGCACACTGTGTAGGTCAGCTATGTGTCTTGTGGTTTGTGCTGTGTTGTGGTGGTTGAGTGTGTTTCTGCCTTGGAGGTCTCTGCTGTTTGGGTAGATTTCTATTGAGAGCCTCTGTGAAGGTGGGTGTGTGGTTTGTATTTTTATGTGAGAGCTGTGATGGTGGGTGTTCTGGAGGGCTATGTGTTGCATGTGGTGTGGTGCATGTGTTATTTATTATTTATTTTATTTTACATTTGTTAACCGGCAGTGTCCGACTGGACACAGGTCCACTTTCAGCGGAGGCCCGGAGAGAAAAGCTCCATGTTACACTATTAGCATTTATACATTTCTAAGTGTTCTTAATGGCATATTTAGGTGTTACAATATATCAAAGTAGCACAAAAATGAAAAGTTACACAGCATGTAATGCATCTAGTAAAACAAACAATTAGTAGATGACTAAAATGATTTTTTCTCATATACATTCTCATTCACATATACAGTTATACATTCACATTTGCATAGACATATATATATATATATATATATATATATATATATATATATATATATATATAGTCACACCCACACATCAACAAGTATAGGTATTGAGGTAAGACCAAGATGAGAAGATGAGGAGATCTAATAAGGTATATATATACCTTTCTCAGATATAGATTGTATCCTTTATCAGGTAAGATTTAATAGTATACAAGTGTTGGTATGTTTTACCATATTGTTCTGATGCTGAGTTTGGAGGTAAGTGTAAACATATTAGCAAGGCTATGTAAGGAAAGTGTTAGAGAGTAGCAGAATCATTACAACTGTGCATAGTTATTGTTTACTCTGGGGAGTAGCAAGAGCAAAGCCAATTGTTTGAATAATGGGATTTCAGGAGACATTTGAATTGGGTACTGGAAGTAGTGGTAGTTATATGGCTTGGGAGTGAGTTCCAATGTTGGGCTATTGTGCAGGCAAAGAGAGACTTTCCTGCTTCATTTTTATGTCTAATTACATGAATGAGGTTTTGGCTGCTAGATCTTAGGGCTCTAGTGGTGGTGTAGGGCTGAATTAGTTGCTGGAGTGCAGGTGTTTTCTCAGGGTCGTAGTAGAGCGTATGTGCTACTGAGACTTGACTAAGTCGTAGTAGCTGAGGAAGCTCCAGCCACTTGAGTTGCATTAGGGAATAACAGTGATGGGACCTATACGTGGAGTCTGTAGCAAACTTGGTCATGAACTGTTTGTTTCTATACAGGAGTCCTAAGTTTCTGTTCACCTTTTTGATGGTTTGTGCTATGTGGATATCAAATCTCAGGTGATTATCAATCTCTACTCCTAGTAATTTTGTGTGGTTGGTTGGTGAGATTTGAAAATTATCTTTGTAGTTTATGATGAGGCTACAGTTTAAGGTAGGTGATCTGCCAGGGGTAAATAGGATTAGTTTTGTTTTCTTGGGATTAAGAAGTAGTTTTTATGTTAGAAAACCAAGTTTCAGCTAGAGTAAAGTTATTTTGGGTAAGGGTATGTAGTTCCTTAAAGCTGGGGGCAGCACATATTATGGTGGTGTCATAAGCATACTGTACTACTGAGGCAGTGGGCAATGAAGAAGAGATGTCATTAGTAAAAAGAGAAAACAACAGTGGGTCAAGGATTGATCCTTGAGGGACTCCTATGGATATTGGTAAGAGGAAGGACAGCTTTTCTTGCCAGAGGACTGCTTGTTGACCTTTTGATAGGTAGCTGTTGAACCATAGTATAGTGGAGGAGCATACGTTTAGACTACTGAGGAGCATATTGTGATTAACCATGTCAAAGGTTTTTGATAAGTCCAGGAAAATGGATGATACGAAAAGGCCTCTGTTTCTGTAGTGGTTGACTGTGTTGGTGAAAGATAGAAGACTGGTGATGGTACTATGGGATGGTCTAAAGTCATGTTGGGAATTGGATAGTAGTTTGTTTTGTTGGAGGTACTGCATTAGTTGCACATGAACAACTCTTTCTAAAATTTTTGATAAGGGAGATAGTATGGCTATTGGGCGATAGTTGGTCAGCTCTGAGCAGTTTCCTCCTTTGTGTGAAGGAACAATGTGGGATGTTTTCCATAAGGTAGGTACTTTGTGTTCTGAAATTGATCTATTTATGAGAATTGACACTGGATATGATATGGCCTCTGCTGATATTTGAAGGAAATCTGCAGGAAGTTTATCGTCTGCTAGTGTGGTTGGTTTTAGCTTCTTAAGGAGGTTTGAAATAATTTTAGTGGACACTGGTTGCAGGGAAAAGCTAGAGGTGTTGTTATTTGCATTACTGTTGATTGTAGTGGATGACTGTATTGGAGTGCCATAGTTTTTGGGGTATTAGCTAGGTTTTATACTGTTTCTGTAAAGAATTTATTAAATTGACTAGGGATATTGTCTTGGTCATTTGGCAACACAGGGGTTGGAGTGGACGCTTTCCCAGGGTGAAGTAATCTGTTTATGGAGGCCCAGAATTTTTGCGGGTTTTGAGTATATTTATCCTGTAGGTTTTTATAGTAGTTGGTTTTGTCAAGTTTAATTAGTCTCTTGGCTTTATTATGTAGTTCTATGTATTTTTGTCTTAGAATAGTATTTTTATCGTTTTGAGATGCTCTCCAGATTTTGTCTCTTTCTTTCATTGTATCTTTTGTATCTTTGGTAAGCCATGGGGCATGGTAGGGTTTTGGCCTAATAGTTCTGGAGGGTGCATGATAGTCTAGGATTTGTAGGAAGGTTGAGTTAAAATACTGTACAGCTCCATCGAGAGGTAGCTGCTTGAGGGGGGACCAATTGCAGCAATGTAGTGCCTTATTAAAGTCATTGGCTATGAAGTTTCTTTTGTTACGTATTACTCTGAGGATAGGTAGGTTGGGGAGATGGTGGGATCTATTCCTGATTAGGTAGGTGGGTTGATGGTCACTTTGACTGTCAGGGAGACAGCCTGATTGTTGTACAAGAAAGGGATGCAATACCAGAATCCAATCCAAAATGGATTGATGTTTGCATGTTTTGTCAGTCCTAGTGGGGGTAGTTATTATTTAGTTGAACCCATGGAGGTTGATGTGATCTGAGGGATAGTGGGTGGAGCAGTTGACCCAGTCTATGTTAAAGTCACCTAGTAGTATGTTTTCATAAGGGAGGGAGTTTGAGAACCAATTAAACAGGTTTTCCATTATAGGAATGTTATTACCTGGTGAGAGGAATGCACCTGCAATGATAATTTGTTTCTTGGTGTTTAGTTTAAATTTGGCAGGGATAAGTTCTATCTCATTGATTTTGTGAGTAATATAATCAACTAGTTCCAGGGTGAGGTGATTTTGAAATAGTACTGCTACACCTCCACCCTTTTTTCCTATTCTGTTTCTATGTATGATATCATAACATGGGGCTATGATCTCATTGTTGTAGTGATCAGGTTTGAGCTATGTTTCTGTTAGTACCACTATGTCAGGTTTATACAAGGCTAATAAGGCATGCAGGTCATGAATTTTGTTCAGTGTGCTTCTTACGTTTGCATTTGGAAAGAGGAGAGATGATTTGGATTTGTAGTAGGGGGATTTGGTATCTGTATTTCAGCTTTTTCAATTGGGATGGGCCCAGGGTTTGGGTGTATGTCTCCACAGCAGGAGAGTTTTTGCAGTAGGTTTAGATAGAGTTTGGTTAGTTTGTCAAGAATTTTAGATAGCTTGTATGAGATGTGAGGGTTTGTTTTGACTGATAACTTGCTGTAAAAGAGGGATGGGGTTTGAAAGAAGGTAGTTTTGGGTGTTGTTATAGGAAAGTTTTTAGTAGTGTGGGGTTAGCTATGGGTTCAGTTTGCCATGGGGTGGTATAGTGATATGTAGTTGGGTGTGGTAGGAAGAAAGAATGGAGAGCAGAAGTAGGATGGAGATAGTTGATGGGTAAACTAGTATTTTTAGTAGAAAGGTTCTTTTTAAGCTGTACATGTTAGATTTGGTGAGGGTACCATTTATTTAGGGATTGCACTAGTGTGTGTGTACTAGGTGATATCCTTGGGTGTGTTATTATGGGTGTGGTGGTTATAGTTTATGTTGTACTTGATTGGTGGGATATAATAGGATAATTGGGAAGGTGTGAATTGCTGGTGGGTGTGGTGTTTGACTATCAGTTTGAGTGATCTAGGGATGGATGGGAATGGGGGTAAGGTAGGGGAGCAAAGTGAGCCCGAGCACTAGCGAGGGCAAACGGAGCAGGTTAGCACCATCATGGAAAAGGCATGGTGATAGAAAAAACAATCAGTGAGAGGCTTTTCAGCAGGGCAGACTTATTATCTCTCTTATGGATTAAGTCCTTTTATTTTATTTTATTTTGCACAAGGCTATGGAGGAGGGTTTAACATACAAGAAGTTGGAAGCAAGACTGGGGAGGGGGGAAATGTATACCACACTGTAAGCAAGGCTAGAAGATAAGTGGGGTGATAGAGGGGGGAGAGGGGAGCTCTTGGGTCAGGGTTGGGTGAGTGAGAGTCTGTGTGGCTGAAGTAGATTGTGTGAGGAGAAGGTATAGAAAGTAGTAAGAATATGGGGGCTAAACCAGAAGTGACTTCGGTGGAGAGATAAGGAACTAACAGAGAGCGTGGATGGGCAGATAGGTAGGGAGCTAGGAGGGCAAGTACAGAGCTTGAGGTGAAGGGTTTGGGTACGCAGAGATGTGTTTCAGCTGACCAGGTACAATAGCTAAAAAAAAGCACAATAGTATGCTAGGAGGACTGGGTATTTTCTATATAGTTAACAAATACTTTGCTTTGGTTTACTAGCACAGTTGCTGGAGAGGATTCACAGAAGTTCAGAACTCAAGGGGTGGGTGCTCTTCTCTTACTTGGTTCATGTTTGTAAGACCTTAATATTGGAGCCTGGGACATGTTTGAAAGCTGCTGGTCAACGTCTTGACACTGGCGTAAAAGGTCACCACAACATGATATTATTCTGACTGAATTATGGAAAGCAGTCCAGTCTTCTTGAAAATGCAACTTATCCGGCATCTCCTCTAATCTGCGTTTTGTTCTTATGGACTGTAGAGTGTTTGCGACATCAGATACATACTTTGTGCAAAGGGCTTTCAGGGCTTTAAGAAGGCCACAGATACCAATCCCATCAGTAAGTTTCATGCATCTGTCCACAGCTCCTGAAGCTAGTCCAAAAAGTTTGGTTACCGAATGACTCAACTCCTGAACGCAATTTATGACTTCACCATGCTCCTGTATTCTGTATTAACCAACTGCCGTTAAGTATACATGTGCTGTGGTAGCAGTCATCTTCTGCAAATAGTATGCCATTCAAATAATCACCTCACAGTACTCATGGAACAAAACATGGCAATTATCCATGGCACATAGTGCAACAGGATCACTGGGCCTTTCAAGAAACCCACTCAGCCCAGTCTTTAAATAATGAGAAGTAATATAAAACTTGCATTAAACTTGCTTCCAAGTTTTCACTCTGGTTGTGGGTTGTCAACTGAGCCAAAGATCCTGTAGGAGATCTTTGTAGATAGATGTTTGGAGATAGGTGTTGACCTTCTCCTCTTGACCAGCTATTCCAGTCTTGGCTTGAGAGTGCATGGCTTCCAATTTGGATAAATAAGTGCATCTCTCACAAGTCTCAGTGTTGGGAGGTAAGAGGAGAGGTTTGTCTGTGTACATGAGGCAGTTGCTACACTGACTCAGAATGCCCAGGTTCACCAGGTTAATAGGAGAAAGCACAGGGAACTGACCTTTAGACGTGCCAGGAGGGATGGTCATTATTGCTAAGTACTGGAGCTGTTTCCTTATATAGTCCTTTTACAGGAAAAAATGTCACTCAAGGTGTCTGAGTCTGTACAGAGCACTGCCATGCACTTTAGGGGAAACTAATACTTAGACCCTGAAAATTTAAGGATGAAGTATTTAGGCAGATATTCTGAAGTTAGAAAGAAATGGAATTAAATTTCTTTTCAAGATATAATACATTGCATTTATTGGCACTATATCTAATCCTTTTTGCATTCGTTTTGCCTTATATTATGATGGCTTTGACTTTTCTTTTGCAGATTTTAATATTTTATGTAAATAGATTTACTTTCCTCCAGTCTACAGTCCCTCTATAGTGGTATTTACATTTGTGAAAGGGACTGTTCTCAGTACTAACCTCTGTAGGAGACTACTGCTAAGTTCCCTTTCCATACCATAGACACCATTCACCATCATTCTCAGGGATCTACCATATGGCCAATTTTTCTCCAAGTCTATTACCTTGTTTCACACTTAAAAGTTTTGCATCATTTGTATTTCCCTTTTGTGCAGTACTAGATCATATGCTGTTGTTGTCTAGGTACAATACATTTTCAGCCTCACTCTGATTTAAATATTCCTTCTAACTTGCTTGATTTGATAAAACCATTGTGAACACTGATTGAATCCTGAATTGCTCAATCACCTTACCTAACTTCTGTTTCAAAAATGCATTTGTGCCTGTTTTTTCATATGAAATGACATGTGTCATCCTCACCTCCATATATTGTTCTCAAGGAATCATGAAATGTTTCTCTTTGTTAATGAGGTAAGTGAGCTGGTCAAAATGGTCCTTCTCAGATACTTTGCACACATGACATAGGAAGATTATGTAGAGGGTGTGGGTGAATGGGTATTTTCTATATAGTTAACAAATACTTTGCTTTGGTTTACTAGCACAGTAGGTACTAGCACAGTCCCCCTCTAGGCAGTTGTGTCCATACCAAATCCATTATAAATGTCAAATGTCCTGCAATTGTAGGACATAATTATGCCCCATATTTTATGTTATAGTCCCATACAATACTTATTTCCATATATAAAATACCTAAATGTTACAAGAAACAGAATAAGCAAGTAAATGAAACAGAATAAGCAACTAAACCACTACAACAATAAAAGCTTATATTTAGGCATAAAATTAAAGTACTATCCTTTGTACTGACCATGGGTATGTGTTGGCCTGTAAACTCTGATGTGTGTTCTGAAAATGTCCCATCCTGGTCATATGAAAAGGTGGCAACCCTACCAATCATCAGAGCATTCGCCCAA